>NC_051334.1:46242784-46542784 GCF_015220235.1 Choloepus didactylus | reverse complement strand
CTCTGATGGTTATTGACTTCTAATTGTATTCCATTGTGGTCAGAGAATGTGCTTTGAATAATTTCAATCTTTTTAAATTTATTGAGGCTTGTTTTATGTCCCAGCATATGATCTATTCTGGAGAAAGTTCCATGAACACTAGAAAAGTATGTGTATCCTGGTGATTTGGGATGTAATGTCCTGTATGTGTCTGTTAAATCTAATTCATTTATCAGATTGTTTAGGTTTTCAATTTCCTTATTGGTCTTCTGTCTGGTTGATCTATCTATAGGAGAGAGTGATGTGTTGAAGTCTCCCACAATTATTGTGGAAACATCAATTGCTTCCTTTAGTTTTGCCAGTGTTTCTCTCATGTATTTTGTGGCACCTTGATTGGGTGCATAGACATTTACGATTGTTATTTCTTCTTGCTGAATTGCCCCTTTTATTAGTACGTAGTGGCCTTCTTTGTCCCTCAAAACATCCCTGCATTTGAAGTCTATTTTATCTGAGATTAATATTGCTACCCCTGCTTTCTTTTGGCTGTAGCTTGCATGAAATATTTTTTTCCATCCTTTCACTTTCAGTTTCTTTGTGTCCCTGTGTCTAAGATGAGTCTCTTGTATGCAACATATTGATGGTTCATTTTTTTTTATCCATTCTGCGAATCTATATCTTTTAATTGGGGAGTTTAATCCATTTACATTCAACGTTATAACCGTGAAGGCATTTCTTGAATCAGCCATCTTATCCTTTGGTTTATGTTTGTCATATTTTTCCCCTCTCTCTATTAATATCCTTTATTGTACCCATACCGAATCTCTTTAGTACTGAACCTTTCTCCAAGTCTCTCTGTCCTGTCTTTGTTTCTCTGTCTGTAGGGCTCTCTTTAGTATCTCCAGTAGGGCAGGTCTCTTGTTAGCAAATTCTCTCAGCATTTGTTTGTCTGTGAAAAATTTAAGCTCTCCCTCAAATTTGAAGGAGAGCTTTGCTGGATAAAGTATTCTTGGCTGGAAATTTTTCTCACTCAGAATTTTAAATATATCGTGCCACTGCCTTCTCGCCTCCATGGTGGCTGCTGAGTAGTCACTACTTAGTCTTATGCTGTTTCCTTTGTATGTGGTGAATTGCTTTTCTCTTGCTGCTTTCAGAACTTGCTCCTTCTCTTCTGTGTTTGACAGTGTGATCAGTATATGACTCGGAGTGGGTTTATTTGGATTTATTCTATTTGGGGTTCGCTGAGCATTTATGATTTGTGTATTTATGTTGTTTAGAAGATTTGGGAAGTTTTCCCCAACAATTTCTTTGAATACTCTTCCTAGACCTTTACCCTTTTCTTCCCCTTCTGGGACACCAATGAGTCTTATATTTGGACGTTTCATATTATCTATCATATCCCTGAGGTCCATTTCGATTTTTTCAAATTTTTTCCCCATTCTTCCTTTTATGCTTTCATTTTCCATTCTGTCATCTTCGAGGTCACTGATTCGTTGTTCAACTTCCTCTAGTCTTGTACTATGAGTGCCCAGAATCTTTTTATTTGGTCAACAGTTTCTTTGATTTCCATTAGATCATCCATTTTTTTATTTAGTCTTGCAATGTCTTCTTTATGCTCTTCTAGGGTCTTCTTGATTTCCTTTGTCTCCCGTACTATGGTCTCATTGTTCATCTTTAGTTCTTTGAGTAGCTGCTCTAGGTGCTGTGTCTCTTCTGGTCTTTTGATTTGGGTGCTTGGGCTTGGGTTATCCATATCGTCTGGTTTTTTCATATGCTTTATAATTTTCTGTTGTTTTTGGCCTCGTGGCATTTGCTGAACTTGATAGGGTTCTTTTAGGATTTGTAGACCAATTGAAGTCCTTATCTCTAATTTATCAGATCTACAGCTTCGTGGAGTACACTTTCTCTAACTAACCAGCAGGTGGCGTCCACGAGCCACCTGTTCTCCACAAGCCAGTTCTCCCCTGCTTAGCCTTTTTGGTGAGTGGGGGAGTGAGTCTTGTGGGGTCCAATTGGTGTACCAATCTTGCGTGTGTAGTTGGTGTTGCCTGCCCTGTATATGGGGCGTGTTTCTGGGCAGTCAGGGAGGTGGGGGTGGCTCTAACAATCAAATCTCCCTGGTGATCCTAGGGTTTTAAGGCTGCTGCAATAGTCTAATCCTTCAGTTCAGTCCTGCCACAGTTTGTCTCTGCCACTGACCCACAAGTCCTTGGTATTGGCGTATAGCTCCTGAGACTTGCAAGTGGGCCCCTCTTCCAGGCCTTGCACCCCCTGGTCCTCTGTTGAGGGATGACTGTGCTATGTCACAGGTGAGTGCCGTCCCCCCAGGGCAGTTCTGGGCTGCTGGGCTGTGTAGGGAGGCTCCCAGTCTGCTGAAATGATGGCTGAATGGGGCTTTGTTAATTCACACTGCTCTACCTTCCCAACTCTGGGACAATCAGCTGAGGTTGCAGGGAAGGCTAATGTCCACGCCCAGTTTTGTGGTGTGTGCCTGTTATTTGAAGCACTTCCGTCACACTGGGTTGTCTGGGGCAGCTCTGGGCTATGGGGCTGGCGATGGGCAGGAGTGTTTCCTGTCCACCAGGATGATGGCTGTGAGCGGACACCCCCCTTTTCTTGGGAAGTTGTGGTGTTTAGTGAATTTTCTGAGCCACTGGATTATTGCGTTTTGTCTCAGAGCTCTCCTAGTTCTGCTCTTGACTTGACCTGCCCAAATTGCAAGTCTTTGAAGCTTTCTGTATTGGGCTTCTTAGAGTAATTGTTTTAGAAAAAGAAAAAAGGATTAAAAAAAAAAAAAAAAGGGCCCTCCTCAGAGATCTAATGGGTTATTGAAATGCTAAGAGACAAAGCAACCAGGGCCATTAAGGAAAGGTCCACAGGGCAGAGAGATCAGCTTTTCTTCGGGATTTGCATATGCGCCTCAGGGCCTGAGCTCTGCCCTTCCCCCTTCTATGTTCACCAGAACTCCAAAAATCCTCTGCTTTTACTTTGGAGTTTTTCGTGTTGTTTTTTTTCTATGCCTGTCTCCTGTCTGCTGGGCTGGCTGCTCTCAGATTCTCTGGTGTCTGGTCTCCGTCTATCAATGGTTGGAGTTTGGATCAGTAGAATGAGTTTCCAATAAGGGCTGCCACTGCAGTTCTCCCTTCTCCTTCCCGGAGCTGACAGCCCCTCCTCCCACGGGACTGAGCCTGGCAGGGAGGGGCGCGGGTCCCCTGGCCGCAAAAACTTACAGATTTCGCTGATCTCAGCAGTTCCACGTTTTCATGAGTGTTGTATGAAGTATGCCCAAAGTCAGATTGCTCTGTGGTGTCCAGTCCACGCAGTTCCTGGCTTTCTACCTTGTAGGTAGATTTTTGATGACTGATTGGATCTCTTTTCTTTTGATTGGTTTGTTGAGGTCTTCTATTTCTTCTCAGGTCAGTCTAGGTTGTTCATGTGTTTCCAGGAAATTATCCATTTCCTCTAAGTTGTCTAGTTTGTTGGCATACAGTTGTTCATAATATCCTCTTATGATATTTTTTTTCCTTTGGGATCCATAGTAATGACCCTGCTTTCATTTCTGATTTTGTTTATTTGGGTCTTCTCTCCTTTTTACTTTGATAGTCTAGTTAAGTGTTTGTCAATCTTGTTGATTTTCTCAAAGAACCTACTTTTGGTTTTATTTATTTTCTCTATTGTTTTTTATTTTTGGTCTCCAGATCATTATTTTCTGGTTTAATCTTTGTTATTTCTTTTCTCTTACTTGCTTTAGGGTTAGTTTGCTGATCATTCTCTGGTGTCCAGTTGTTCAGGTAGGTCTGGCTTTAGGTCTATCTTCGTATTAATGTATGAACTTAGAGCTACAAATTTCCCTCTCAGCACCCCCGTTGCTGCATCCAATAGGTTTTTAAATGTTGTATTCTCATTTTCACTCATCTCTAAGATATTTACCAATTTCTCTTGTAATTTCTTCTGTGAGTCATTGATTGTTTAAGAGTGTGTTGTTTAACCTCCATATATTTGTGAATGATCTGATTGTTTGTTGATTTCCATTATGGTCAGAGAATGTGCTTTGAATATTTGCAATATTTTTAAATTTATAAAGACTTGTTTTGTGCCCCAGCATATGATCTATCCTGAAGAATATTCCATGAGCACAATAGAAGAATGTATATCCTAGTAATTTGGTATGTAATGATCTATATATGTTTGTTACATCTATTTCATTTATAACATGGTTTAGGTTCTCAATTTCCTTATTGGTCCTCTGTCTATTTGTTCTGTCTATAGAAGAGTGTGGAGTATTGAATTCTCCCACTATTATTGTAGAAATGTCTATTGCCCCTTCAGTTTTGTCAATGTTTTTCTCATGTAGTTTGGAGCTCCTTGACTGGGTGCATAAGCATATATGATTGTTATTTCTTCTTGGTGAAACATCCCATTTATTAATATAGCATATTCTTCTTTGTCTCTTATGACATTTTTGCATTTAAAGTCTATTTTGTCTGATAGTAGTATAGCTACCCCTGCTTTCTTTTGGTTGTAGCTTGTGTGGAATATTTTTTTCCATCCTTTCAATTTCAAACTCTTTGTGTCACTGGGTCTAAGGTGAGTCTCTTGTAAACAGAATATCAATGGTTGATACCTTTTATAGCATCTTTGCCTGGTTTTGGTATTAGATTGATGTTAGCTTCATAAAAGGAGTTAGGTAGTGTTCCATTTTCTTCAATGTTTTGAAAGAGTTTAAGTAAGATTGGTGTCAGTTCTTTCTGGAAAGTTTGGTAGAATTCCCCTGTGAAGCCATCTGGCCCTGGGCGTTTATTTGTGGGAAGAGTTTTGATGACTGATTGGATCTCTTTGCTTGTGATGGGTTGGTTGAGGTCTTCTATTTCTTCTCTGGTCAGTCTAGTTGTTCATATGTTTCCAGGAAATTGTCCATTTCCTCTACATTATCCAGTTTGTTGCCATACAGTTGTTCATAGTACCCTCTTATAATTCTTTTAATTTCTTCGGGATCTGCAGTTATGTCACCCTTTTCATTCATTATTTTGTTTATATGGGTCTTCTCTCTTTTTGATTTTGTCAGTCTAGCTAGGGGCTTGTCAATCTTGTTGATCTTCTCAAAGAACCAACTTTTGGTGTAATTGAAACTCTCCATTTTTTTTTTTTTTTGTTCTCTATGTCATTTATTTCTGGTTTAATCTTTGTTATTTCTTTTCTTCTACTTGGTTTAGGATTGGTTTGCTGTTCATTTTCTAGCCTCTTCAGTTGATCCATTAGTTCTTTGATTTTGGCTCTTTCTTCCTTTTTAATATATGCATTTAGTGCTATAAATTTCCCCCTCAGTACCACTTTTGCTGCATCCCATAAGTTTTGGTATGTTGCGTTCTCATTTTCATTCATCTCTATATATTTAGCAATTTCTCTTGCTATTTCTTCTTTAACCCACTGATTGTTTAGAAGCGTGTTGTTTAACCTCCAGGTATTTGTGAATTTTCTGTCTCTGATGGTTATTGACTTCTAATTGTATTCCATTGTGGTCAGAGAATGTGCTTTGAATAATTTCAATCTTTTTAAATTTATTGAGGCTTGTTTTATGTCCCAGCATATGATCTATTCTGGAGACAGTTCCGTGAGCACTAGAGAAGAATGTGTATCCTGGTGATTTGGGATGTAATGTTCTATATATGTCTGTTAAATCCAATTCATTTATCAGATTGTTTAGGTTTTCAATTTCCTTATTGGTCTTCTGTCTGGTTGATCTATCTATAGGAGAGAGTGATGTGTTGAAGTCTCCCACAATTATTGTCGAAACATCAATTGCTTCCTTTAGTTTTGCCAGTGTTTGTCTCATGTATTTTGTGGCACCTTGATTGGGTGCATAGACATTTATGATTGTTGTTTATTCTTGTTGAATTGCCCCTTTTATTAGTATGTAGTGGCCTTCTTTGTCTCTCAAAACATCCCTGCATTTAAAGTCTATTTTATCTGAGATTAATATTGCTACACCTGCTTTCTTTTGGCTGTAGCTTGCATGAAATATTTTTTTCCATCCTTTCACTTTCAATTTCTCTGTTTCCCTGTGTCTAAGATGAGTCTCTTGTATGCAACATATTGATGGTTCATTTTTTTAAATCCATTCTGTGAATCTATATCTTTTAATTGGGGAGTTTAATCCATTTACATTCAATGTTACAACCGTGAAGGCATTTCTTGAATCAGCCATCTTATCCTTTGGTTTATGTTTGTCATATATATTATTCCCCTCTCTCTATTAATATCCTTTAATGTACCCATACCGAATCTCTTTAGTACTGAACCTTTCTCCAAGTCTCTCTGTCCTTTCTTTGTTTCTCTGTCTGCAGGGCTCCCTTTAGTATCTCCAGTAGGGCAGGTCTCTTGTTAGCAAATTCTCTCAGCATTTGTTTGTCTGTGAAAAATTTAAGCTCTCCCTCAAATTTGAAGGAGAGCTTTGCTGGATAAAGTATTCTTGGTTGGAAATTTTTCTCACTCAGGATTTTAAATATATCGTGCCCCTGCCTTCTTGCGTCCATAGTGGCTGTTGGGTAGTCACTACTTAGTCTTATGCTGTTTCCTTTGTATGTGGTGAATTGCTTTTCTCTTGCTGCTTTCAGAACTTGCTCCTTCTCTTCCATGTTTGACAGTGTGATCAGAATATGTCTCGCAGTGATTTTATTTGGATTTATTCTATTTGGAGTTCGCTGGGCATTTATGATTTGTGTATTTATGTTGTTCAGAAGATTTGGGAAGTTTTCCCCAACAATTTCTTTGAATACTCTTCCTAGACCTTTACCCTTTTCTTCCCCTTCTGGAACACCAATGAGTCTTATATTCAGATGTTTTATATTATCTATCATATCCCTGAGGTCTGTTTTGATTTTTTCGATTTTTTTCCCCATTCTTTACTTTGTGCTTTCATTTTCCATTCTGTCATCTTCCAGGTCACTGATTCATTGTTCAACTTCCTCTAGTCTTGTACTATGAGTATCCAGAATCTTTTTAATTTGGTCAACAGTTTCTTTAATTTCCATAAGATCATCTATTTTTTTATTTAGTCTTGCAATGTCTTCTTTATGCTCTTCTAGGGTCTTCTTGATATCCTTTGCATCCCATACTATGGTCTCATTGTTCATCCTTAGTTCTTTGATTAGTTGCTCTAGGTACTGTGTCTCTTCTGACCTTTTGATTTGGGTGCTTGGGCTTGGGTTATCCATATCGTCTGGTTTTTTCATATGCTTTATAAATTTCTGTTGTTTTGGGCCTCTTGGCATTTGCTTAACTTGATAGGGTTCTTTTAGGATTCGTAGACCAATTGAAATCCTTATCTCTAATTTATCAGATCTACAGCTTTGTGGAGTACACTTTCTCTAACTTACCAGCAGGTGGCGTCCAAGAGCCACCTGTTCTTCACAAGCCAGTTCTCCCCTGCTTTGCCTTTGTGGTGAGTGGGGGGATGAGTCTTGTGGGGTCCAATTGGTGTACAAGCTTGCGTGTTTAGTTGGTGTTGCCCGCCCTATATATGGGGCGTGTGTCTGGGAGGTCAGGGAGAGGGGGTGGTTCTAACAATCAAATCTCCCTGGTGTTCCTTGAGTTTTAAAGCTGCTGCAATAGTCTAATCCTTCAGTTCAGTCCTGCCACAGTTTGTCTCTGCCACTGACCCACAAGTCTTTGGTATTAGCGTATGGCTCCTGAGACTTGCTAGTGGGTCCCTCTTCCAGGCCGTGCACCCTCTGGTCCTCTGTTGAGGGATGACTGTGCTATGTCACAGGTGAGTGCCATCCCCCCAGGGCAGTTTCTGGGCTGCTGGGCTGTGTAGGGATGCTCCCAGTCTGCTGAAATGATGGCTGAATGGGGCTTTGTTAATTCACACTGCTCCACCTTCCCAACTCTGGGACAACCAGCTGAGGGTGCAGGGAAGGCTAATGTCCACGCCCAGTTTTTTGGTGTGTGCATGTTATTTGAAGCACTTCTGTCACACTGGGTTGTCTGGGGCAGCTCTGGGCTATGGGGCTGGTGATGGGCAGGAGTGTTTCCTGTCCACCAGGATGATGGCTGTGAGTGGACACCCCCCTTTTCTTGGGAAGTTGTGGTGTTTAGTGAATTTTCTCAGCCACTGGATTATTGCCTTTTGTCTCAGAGCTCTCTTAGTTCTGCTCTTGTCTTGACCTGCCCAAATTGCAAGTCTTTGAGGCTTTCTGTATTGGGCTTCTTAGCGTAATTGTTTTAGAAACAAAAAAAAAAAAAGATAATAAAAAAAAGCCCTCCTCGCAGATCTAATGGGTTATTGAAATGCTAAGAGACAAAGCAGTTAGGGCCGTTAAGGAAAGATCTAGGGGGCAGAGAGATCATCTTTTCTTTGGGATTTGCATATGAGCCTCAGGGCCTGAGCTCTGCTCTTCCCCTTTCCATGTTCACCAGAATTCCAAAAATCCTCCACTTTTAGTTTCGAGTTTTTCTTGCTGTTTTTTGCTATGCCTGTCTCCTCTCTGCTGGGCTGGCTGCTCTCAGATTCTCTGGTGTCTGGTCTCAGTCTATCTATGGTTGGAGTTTGGATCAGTAGAATGAGTTTCTGATAAGAGCTGTCACTGCAGTTCTCCCTTCTCCTTACCAGCACTGACAGCCCCTCCTCCCACGGGACTGAGCCTGGCAGGGAGGGGCGTTGGTCCCCTGGCCACAAAAACTTACAGATTTCGCTGATCTCAGCAGTTCTACATGTTCATGAGTGTTGTATGAAGTATAACCAAAGTCAAATTGCTCTGTGGTGTCCAGTCCATGCAGTTCCTGGCTTTCTACCTACTTTCCTGGAGGAGTAACTAAAACATACAGCTCACCAATCTGCTATCTTGCCCCTGGATGATGCCTTTTAATCCATAATGTCAGTCTATATCTTTTAATTAGGGGAGTTTAATCCATTCACATTCAATGTCATTACTGTGAAGTCAATTCTTGAAACAGCCATCTTATCCTTTGTTTTTTAATTATCAGATCTATAATCCCCCCTCTTTTTTCCCTTTAAGCCACCCTTACTAATACTCTTCAGTTCTGTGCCCTTCTCCAGACCTCTCTCTCTTTTTTCTTTTCTCAACAGGTAGAACTCCCTTTAGTATTTCTTGTAGGCCAGGTCTCTTGTTAACAAATTCTCTCAATATTTGCTTGTCTGTGAAATTTTAAAGTCTCCTTCAATATTGAAAGAGAGATTTGCTGGATAAAGAATTCTTGGCTGGCAATTTTTCTCTTTCAGTATCTTAAATGTTTCATACCACTGCTTTCTCACTTCCATTGTGCCTGCTGAGTAATCAGAACTTAGTCTTATGTGGTTTCCCTTGTATGTGGTGAATCACTTTTCTCTTGGTGTTCTCAGGACTTTCTCCTTGTCTTCAGCATTTGAAAATCTAATTAGTATATGTCCTGGGGTGGATCTATTTGGATTTATTCTATTTGGAGTACTTTGGTCTTCTTTGATTTGCATATTTATGTTGCTTCGAAGAGCTTGGAAGTTTTCCCCAGCTCTGTCCTCACGTACTCCTCTGAGCCCTTTACACTTCTTTTCTCCTTCTGGGACACCATTGATTCTTTTATATGCTCATTTCATGTTGTTCATCATTTCCCTGAGATCCATTTCAAGTTCTTCATTTTTTTCACCAATTATTCTTTGTTGCATTCACATTCAATTACTCTATCATCTGGTTCACTTATTCTTTCTTCTGCCTCTTCAAATCTGCTGTTTTATGTCTCTAGTATATTTTAATACAATTTTATTGAAATATATTCACATACCATACAATCACCAAAAGTGTACAATCACAGTATCATCATATAGATCTGCATTCATCTCCACAATCCATTTTTGAACTGTTTCCTTATTCCAAAAATAAAGATAAATATAAGAATAAAAAGTAAAGAAGGACACCCCAAACATCCCATACCCCTCCTCTGCCATTATTCATTTAGTTTTTGTCCCCGTTTTTCTACTCATCTGTCCATACACTGGATAAACAGAGTGTCAGCCACAAGATTTTCACAATCACACAGTCACACCATATAAGCTATATAGATATATGATCATCTTAAAGAATCAAGGATTTCAGTTCAACAGGTTCAGGTATTTCCTTCTAGCTATTCTAATAAACTAAAAACCAAAAATGGATACCTATATAATGCATAAGAGTAACTTCCAGGATGAACTCTTGATACCATTTGAAATCTCTCAGCCACTGAAACTTTAGTTTGTTTCATTTCTCTTCCCCCTTTTGGTCCAGAAGGCTTTCTCACTCCTACAATGCCAGGTTCAGGCTCATCCATGGTAGTCATTCCCATGTTGCCAGGGAGATTTACACCCCTGGTAGTCACATCCCAAGTAGGGAGGAAGGCAGCAAGCCCACCTGCCAAGTTTGTTTAGAGAGAGAAACCACATTGGAACAACAAAAGAGGCACAATTATAATTAGGCTTAGCCTCTCTTTTGCAGTAACAAGCTTCATAAAGGGAAGCCCCAAGATTGAGGGCTTGGCCTACTGCAATGGTATTCCCCAATGTTTGTGAAAATATCAGGAATTCCCCAGGTTGAGAAGTTTAATATTTCCATCTTTTCCCCCATTCTTTCAATGGGGATTTGCGAACACATTTTACTCTCTTCCCAAATTACTCTGGGATGTATTGGGTCTTCCCACTAACCTGTACAAACCAGCCAGATCTCACTCCCTATTCAAGGTTCCATGTAATTATGGTGTTTGAATAAACTGACCATACAAGTTAAATTATATGGTGTGCTACAGAAAATATGGATTTTGCACTGAATAAACATCTCTTCCTTAGGTCTTACATAGAAGTTGAGGTTTTGAAACACAGTCAATATCATCCTTTAACCTTTAATCCTTAGTCCTAAGCAAGTCCATTTCACTCATATCTCCAGTTGAAAGCTGACCTCTTTTTCAGCTTTTTTTTTTTTTTTAAACAGTTGCTGTATGGGGTAATGCTGACATTCATAGCTGCTGAAATCCTGGCTCTGAGTCTCAGGTGTCAGACAGATACCCAAAGTTCCAGGGGTTAACCAGGTTATATACAAACAATTCAGCATCTTAGAATTTAGAAATAACCATTACAACTAATGAATAGATGTGACTGCTATAAGAGCTTACAATCTAGAAACCTTTGCAATAAGCCTTCCCCTGATAACCATTTCTACACTCTTCTCTAAACCTCTCAGATTCAATTCTCAGAGTTTGCACATTACAGTTAGTGCATATTAGTGAGGCATTATAAGGTTTGTCTTTTCATTTATGGCTTATTTCACTCAACATAGTGTTCTCAAGGTCCATTCACCTAGCTGCATACCTTACAACTTCATTCCTTCCTGCTGCCTCTCAATATTGCATTGTATGTATACACCACAATTAACCATTTCATTTATTAGTCGATGTACCCTTAGGCCACCTCCATCCATTGCAGATCATGAATACTGTTTCCATACACACCAGTGTGCAATGTTGATTTGTGTCCCTGCTCTCAGTTCTTCCAAGTATATATCCAGAAAAAGGACAATATGGCAACCCCATACTTAGCTACTTGTGGAACCAGCACACTGCTTTCCAGACAGGCTGCACCATTCTACTTCCCCACCAATAGTGAATAGGTTCATCCTTCTCTACACATTTTCTCCAGCACTTGTATCCCTCTGTTTATTTTTTAAACATTTTTCACACACTGTAAATCCATCCTAAGTAAACAATCAAGGATTCCTGGTATAATCACATAGTTGTGCATTCACCACCACAGTTTATATGAGGACATTTCCATTTCTTCCTCAAAGAAAGAGGAAGAAGAGAAAAAAGAAAAAAAATTAAGAATAAAAAATAAAAGATAAAGTAAAAATAAAAATAACAATGTAAAATACAATGTAAAGGTCAGACAACAACACCAATACCAAGAATCCCATACCACTCTCTTATAGATATTTGGCTTTGGTATATTGTGTTGTTTTACAATGTTATTGTTAACTATAGACTTTAGTTTGCATTGATTGTATTTTTTCCCCATAGTATCCAATTTTCAACAACTTGCAATTTTGACATTCACTTGCTATCCCTCATGTAAAAACATTCTTATATTTGTAATCACCATCATTGACAACTCTGTTTCACTAAGTTATACAATCCCAGTCTTTATTTTCTTTTTTTCTGGTGACATATACATACTCTAGCCTTCATCTTTAACTGTACTCACAGTCATCTTTACTCAGAGTACTTACAATATTCTGCTACCTTCATACAATGTTGTGTTATCTGTTTCTGGATCTATGCAATCAACCCTGTTGAAATTCTGTACTCTTTAAGCATCAAATGCTCGATCTCTACCCTCTTTCTATCTCCTGATAACCTGTGTTCTCAACTTTAACTCTCAAGGTTCACTTATTAATATTAGTTCATATTAGTGAGACCATACAGTTTTTGTCCTTTTGTTTCTGGTTAATTTCACTCTACATAATGCTTACTGTCTACCATTTTGTCTTTAGTTTTTATATGTCATATCTTGTTTTATTTTTATTTTTTCTCTCTTTCTCTTTTTACCCTTACTGATAGTCTTCATTTCTACACTCTTCTACAAACCTCTCTCTCCTGTCTTTTCCTATCTGCCTGTAGTGCTTCCTTTAGTATTTCTTGTAGGGCAGGTATCTTGTTCACAAACTTTCTCAGTTTCTATTTGCCTGAAAATATTTTAATCTCTCCCTCATTTTTGAAGAAGAGTTTTGCCAGATATTGAATTCTTGGTTGGCAGTTCTTTTTCAGTATCTTAAATATATCATACCACTGCCTTCTCACCTCCCCGTGTTTCTACTGAGATATCTGCACATAATTTAATTGAGCTTCCCTTGTATATGATGGATCTCTTTTCTCTTGCTGCTTTCAGAATTCTCTCTTCATCTTTGACTTTTGATAATCTGATTATAAGTATCTTGGAGTAGGTCTATTCAAATCTTTTCTGTTTGGGGTATGCTGTGCTTCTTGGATCTGTAATTTTGTGTCTTTCATAAGAGATGGAAAATTTTCAGTAATATTTCCTCCATTATTCTTTCTGCCTCTTTTTCCTTCTCTTCCCCTTCTGGGACACTCATGACATGTATATTTGTGTGCTTCATGTTGTCATTCAATTCTGAGACCCTGCTTATGTTTTTCCATTCTTTTCCCTATCTGTTCTTTTGTGTATAGGATTTCAGATGTTCTGTCCTCTAGTTCATGAATTCTTCTCCTGCCTCTTCAAATCTTCTGTTGTATGTTTCCATTGTGTTTTACACCTCTTCTATTGTTCTTTTCATTCCCTTAAGTTCTGCCATTTGTTTTTTCAAACTTTTGTGTTCTTCTTTATGGCCATCCAGTGTCGTCTTATTATCCTTCCTCTTTTTTCCCACATTTTCTTTCAGCTCATCAACTTGATTTAGAAGATTTGTTTGAACATCTTTAATTAGCTGTTTCAAGTCCTGTGTCTCATTTGAAGTGTAAGTTTGTTCCTGTGACTGGGCCATATCTTTGTTTTTCCTTGTGTGACTCTTAATTTTTTGTTGTCTATGCATCTGTTTTCCTTGATCATCCCAATCAGATTTTCCCAGGCCACATGGGCCCAGGTCTCAGGAGAGGGTGTAATCAGTATCAAGTTTCAATGAGGATGAGCCCCAGCAAATTGTCAGACTTTCCTGTGAGGCCTCTAGTCTCTGTGCTTTTCCTATCCTGCTCAGCATGTGGTGCTTTTCAGCCTGCAGCTTCCCAACAGCATAAAGAGTTGTGGTGCCTGTAATTTTCAGCAGACCCTCCTGTAATTTCCAGCAGGCAGGGATGGAGAGTGAGTCAGAAGCTAAGTTTGGGTTGTTTCTGTTTTTTTCCTCCAGACCCTGGAGTCTGCATTCTCTGAGGAAGGGCCACCACTTGAATTGGGCCCTGCCCCCCATTTTCTAGGGAAGTGTTTCAGTTTGCTAATGCTACAGAATGCAAAACACCAGAGATGGATAGGCTTTTATAAAATGGGGGTTTATTTCGCTACACAGTTACAGTCTTAAGGCCACAAAGCATCCAAGGTAACACATCAGCAATCGGGTACCTTCACCGGAGGATGGCCAATGGTGTCCGGAAAACCTCTGCTAGCTAGGAAGGCAGCCAGCATCCGTGCCAAAGCTCTGGCCTCAAAATGGCTTTCTCCCAGGACGTTCCTCTCCAGCAAGCTTGCTCCTCCTCAAAACATCACTCACAGCTGCACTGAGTTTCCTCTCCTTGAGCCAGCTCATTTAAATGGCTCCACTGATCAAGGCCCACCCCAAATGGGTGGGGCCATGCCTCCACAGAAATATCCCATCAGTTATCGTCCACAGTTGGGTGGGGCACATCTCCATGCAAACAACCTAATCCAAACGTTCCAACTTAATCCCCACTATTATGTCTGCCCCACAAGATTGCATCAAAGAATATGGTTTTTTCTGGGGGACATAATACATTCAAACCAGCACAGGAAGATATTCCCTTTAGGGAATTATTTCCTTCACTTGACTTCTTCCTTTGTTTCTCTGATTATCTTAAGTCCACCCTTGCCTGGGTCAGCATTGACAATTGAAAATGCCTGAGGCTTTCTCTATTGAGCTACTTAGAATGAGAGAAGAAAAAAGAAAAGGAAAGAAATCCCCTTTTCAGAGCCAATCCCCAGCCCCCTCACTCCTATTTCTCCAGTCAAGAGCTGAAATTGATATTGGTTCTATGGACCCCTTTTCTTGGGACACAGATATTTTCCAGTATTCTGACCTCAACTGAGTCCAAATGCCCCTGTTTATTTTTAAAAAAAATTTTTTTATCAGCCTTGCCTCCTCTCTGCAGGAGAGACCTCAGGGTTCCTTTCCTGCTTGTATCAGGTTTATCTGTGCTCATAGCTTGTTTTAAGTAGTCCACATTTGTAAATTAAAACCACAATTGGAGCTTCATTGAGCTACCTTGCCTTGGTCCTAGTAGAGACTGTTTCTTTTTCCTACAGGGAAGTGTTCCAACTTAGCCCGCCATGCCAGTGTGGGACGAGCACCAGCCTCTGCAGTTTGGGTGCTTTACTTACAGTTCTATGTTGCAATCTCAGCCATTCTACCCGTTCCAGACTAGTGTACAATATGTGCTCAGTCACAGATGCCCCCAAACAGTTGTTCCAGACTATTTACTAGTTGTTCCTGGCTATTTACTAGTTGTTCTAGAGGACTAACTAAATTCCACACCTCTAGTAAATTTTTAAATTGATCTACAGTTACGTTTTATTTCCATAAGATCTTTAGCTATTTTTTATTTACTCTTTCAGATTCTTCTTTATGCTCTCCTAGAGTCTTCTTGATGTTCTTTATGTCTTTAGCCAACCCTTTGAAGTTGTTTTTGATATTTGTATGTACTTTGATTAATTGCTTCAGATTCTGTGTCTCCTCCTGCTTTTTTTTTTTTTTTTAATCTAGTTGCTTGTCTTGTCCATATCTACTTGGGTCTTCATGTGCTTTGTGATTTTTTGTTGGCTTCTGGGTTTTTGCTTATCTTGATAAGGTTATTTTGGGAGATGCAGGGTTATCTGGACATTTATTTAGAATTTGGCAGAACCACATCTTGCTGGGGAGTGCATTTTCCCTGTCTTCCCAGAAGATGTTACTTTTGAGCCACCTCTTACCTTCAAGCCAGCTTTTCCTCAACTGGGTCTGCTTGCTGAGTGATGTCTCCAGTCAGTGTACCAGTTCTCCATGTGCACTGGGGACTGTAAGCCCTGGGAGTGGGTGGTGGTTCCTGTGCCATTTGACAGGGAGTCTGCTTAAGGACACTGTGGGTCTGGTGATTCCTGGGCCTCCAAGTGGGTCACTCTTGGGCTGTGGGGCTGAGTATCTCAACCTCCAGCTTAAATGCACACAGGTTCTTGCCTGCCATGCACCTGTGATCTTCTGGGGTTGGAAGAGGGGCTCCTGGTGCTTCTGTGTGGTGCTCTCACCTCTCCCTGCCTCTCACCCATGCACACTATGGGCTTCTATGGAGGGAAAGTAAATGCAGTCAACACAAGTCCACTGAATCCCAAGTTCCCTTATGGGAGCTCCCAGCCATGGGGCTGTAAAGGGTTATCTCTCCAGCTAATTACTGAAATGGGTGTACGGGGAGTGGAGAGCCACTCCCTCTCCTGCTTGGTGGCTAGCTCCAGCTGCCAGCCCCTGGTGATGGTGCCAGTTGAATAAACTCACCCTGTCCTTTCAGATGTACTTTCTCTGCTTTGTCATCCAAGTTTACACTATGTATTGTAGAGGTCCCTCTCTGGCTGCTCACACCCTGGAACCACTGTCCTGGGTGCTTTCTACCCTTTTTCTAGTTTTTTTCATGGAGGATAAGTTTTCTCTGCCTCTCCTATTCTGCCAGATGTCACCATACATTTTTAATAAGTTAGATTCTTTTGTCACTGTCTTCATTCCATCCTATGATCCCTTTGACCTCCTGGTTGTTTTTAAATTTGCTTATGTTAAGATTCACTCCTTGTATGGTGACATTCTATGGGTTTTTACAAATGCATTGCACCATGTATTCACAACCACAGTACCTACAGATTAGTTGTACCACCTAAAAGTATCAAAGACCCAGTGCTTTGTCTAGTTAAACAGTATTACTTATCTCCGCCCCCCCCACTAGATTATAAGATTCATAAAGACAGGGATTTTTCTCTTTTTTGTTTAATGTTGTGTTATTTATTCCCAGAAAAGTGCTTTGCACATAGTAGGTGCTCAATAAACATATCCTTTTTTTAATAAGTGAGGGTCTCTACTCTTTTCCTCTGAAATCCAAACCTCCTTCCATAGTAAAGCTTCCCAAAGACATGGGAACATGTCAGTCCCTTTCCTAGAAATTTATCATGGTTTAGAGAAAGCTTTGTGTGTGTAGGCCCTAATCAACTTGTCTCATCCCAGAATGGATTACATGCCCTACCTCTTCAGGGTAAGCATTCCATATCTGTAACTCTATTATAGTTGCTTCTATCATATACTGTAATTATCCTATTCACTTGTCTGTTTCCTTGTAAAAGAGCCAGGATAATTTGGCTCCAAATTTCTTATTGATCTTTAGCTCCATACAGATCTCTTCCATTCCACCTTAGGGGAACCAGAGGAGAAAATTCTGGGCATTTAGAGTTTCCTTAGGCACATTCTTCTTAGGTTATTAATTAAATGGTAGAATTTTTATTTTACTTTATTTTTTGTTGTTGTGTTTCTTTTCATTTTTATTTTATGCTTCCTCCGTAAAATGGGGGTGGGGTTACTACAGCATAATGGGTATACAGGGATGGCTAAACCAGGGTGTGGACCCATTTAGGAGTATGCACCCCCCTTTTCCCTTTATGGTTCCTAATGGCAGAAGTTGAAGCCCAAAGAAATGACCTAAGCAAAGACTCTGTGTGTGGTGGGGGGAGGAGGAGAAGGGAAGTGGAAAAGGGCAGGGCCAGTTATGTTCCTCACTGCTGACACCTGACTGTTGGATCAGAGCTGGTGCCTTTGCATTAATGTCATCAATGATGAGCTTCACCAAGCAAAATGGCCAGGGTTAGGACCACCAGCTGACCCAAAGGCTCTGAGAGTGTGTTCACTCTCAGTGAGCCAAGGATTTATGAGCACACTTTGCTTCAACTACCTTTAGATAGGGCAACTTGGTCCTACTCTTTAGAAAGCCCTGCTTTGGCCCTTCCCCAGCTAAATCTCTCCCCATGGGATGAAGACTCCATGGGTCAAAGGAGATATGTCCAACCAGAGGCTGTGGTGTCCCTTCTAGACCATTCTCTAGGTTTCTGGGACACTGAAATTCCCTGCCCAGATGGCCATAAGCTGGCTTCCAGGGCCTATGTAGCCCTCTTCCTTAAGTCTATTTTCACAAAGCAGATATACTACTTGCCCATGAGGGTTGGTTCTGTGGAGTGTGGACATTGAATCTGTACTGGCTGGTGTCTATGTGGTTGTATGCTGGATTCCTCACAGTACAGAACAGCATTGGAGATGAGAAGAGAGCAGCTGGTCCCAGGTCTAGGACTTCCATCTGTCCTTTTGTCCAAAACTCCACAAATGTTAGGGATGGAAGCACTTTTCTCTACCCCAGGATGAAATTTGGGTTACTGGAATGTAAGTCCATTCTCAAGAATTTGATGTAAACCACTTGCCTTGCTTCTCTCTGATCATGGAATAGAAGATCAGGTCATAAGGTGGATCACTGCCTCACTGTCTCACTGAGCCAGGTTAGATTTGAGAGTGTGTGAGCTCTTGGCCAAGATGTATATGGCCCTATCAAGAAACCCAAGGAAGGCCAAGTGCAATCTTGAGCCACATTGCCCAAAATGAGCCACAGCCAAGCTTCTGCCTCAGTGGAAAGTGCCATCACAAGCATCCTTGCACTAGGATCCCAAACATCCTTCCTATAACTCATCAAGGGCAGGGTCTGTGTCTTAGTCAACATCAGATCCATATCTTTTAGTATCAAGTATGTCCCTTAGCTGATACGTAATAAATTCTCATTGAATCTGCCTGGAAACTACAAAGTGGGAGGTCATCACTCTCATCTTAGCAGACAAGAGCAGGTATTCTCAGCCCTCAGGTCAGATTGAACAGAAGCAGCTGCCCCATAAAAGAACAAGAGATGCTATTCCTAGAGCAGTTGTCAGCTACAAGAGGCATTTGACAGAATATATGGAAGGAAAATCAATATTTATTCCAATATTGACAGATCTTTGCTGGGGCTAAAGCTTCAGCAGTGCATTCAAGGAAGAGTCTACAAAGTTTGTCCTTTAAGCCAGTGGTTCTCAAATTTCAGCACTGATCAGAATCACCTGTAGGGCTTGGTAAACCATAGATTGATGGGCCTCAACCCCAGATTATCTGATTCAGTAGGCCTGTGGTGGGGTATAACAATTTATATTTGTAACAAGTTCCCTGGTGATGCTGATGTTGCTAGTCTGGGCATCACACTATGAGGACCATTGCTTTAAGTGACAGAAGAAATGTGTTTAAGTTGGCAATAGAGATATTGACACAAACCAATGTGAGATAAAGAAGTGCTTAGTAGAGAACTCTAAACCAGGATTGTAAGAGAAAAAGAGAATCCATGTTGAAAATAAAAAAGACTCAGACGCAAACTCAAAGAGGTTCTGACTGACTGTGCTGGTTTGAAGCTGCTATGCACTCCAGGAAGCTTTAGCAAACCAGAACAGATACATCAAGTGTACCAATATGTGCACTATGGGAGTCCCAGAAGTAGAAGAAAGAGAAAAGGACATGTTCCGGTTTGCTAAAGTGGCTGGAATGGAAAATACCAGAAATGGATTGACTTTTATAAAAGGGGTTTATTAGGTTACAAATTTACAGTTCTAGGGCCATGAAAATGTTCAAATTAAAGATTTCAAAAGAAATCTTTCCTTCTCTGAGGAAAGGCCACTGGCGTCCAGTGTTCCTCTGTCACATGGGAAGGCACATGGATTCCTCTACTGAAACTTCCTTCCCGGGTCTAGCTTCTGGTTTCAGTGGCTTTCTCCAAAATGTCTCTGGGCATCTTCTCTCTAAGCATCTCTCTGAACTCTTCAAAATATCTCTGTCTTTTATCCTGTCATAGAGGATGCCAGTAAACTAATTAAAACTCACCTTGAATGGGTGGGGTCATGTCTCTATGGAAATAATCTAATCAAAAGATCCCACCCACAATATGTCTGCCCCCACAAGATTGGATTAAAAGAACATGGCTTGACAAAACCAGAGACTGAACTCGGGATCTAACAAGATGGCCAGGCTGCTGAGCAGGATTATCAAGGAAACCCAGCATTTGCTTGCAGAACCAGTTCCCGGTATTAAAGCAGAACCAGATGAAAGCAATGCCCGTTATTTTCATGTGGTCATTGCTGGCCCCCAGGATTCCCCCTTTGAGGGAGGGACTTTTAAACTTGAACTACTCCTTCCAGAAGAATAGCCAATTGCAGCCCCTAAAGTATGTTTCATGACCAAAATATATCACCCTAATGTTGAGAAGTTGGGAAGAATATGTTTAGATATTTTGAAAGATAAGTGGCCCCCAGCACTGCAGATCTGGAAAGTTCTGCTATCGAGCCAGGCTTTGTTAAGTGCTCCCAATCCAGATGATCCATTAGCAAATGATGTAGCAGAGCATTGGAAGACCAATGAAGCCCAAGCCATAGAAACAGCTAGAGCATGGACTAGGCTATATGCCATGAATAATATTTAAATTGATCTGATCATCAAGTGTGCATCACTTCTCCTGTTCTGCCAAGACTTCTTCCTTTTTTGTTTGCAAAAATGTCTTAGAAACATCACAGAATAAAAGTCCAGATATCTTCAGTCCTTTGATGATTAAAGGCACATTAGAAAATCTATGTCTTGTCCTGATTCACTGTTGTAAAGCATGAGCAGAGGCTAGAAGTTTCAACTGGATTGTTGCAAAATACTTAAAAGCAGTGGCCCCTCTCCTGCTTTTATTCATTTTCCCCATCATGGTTTAAGTATAAAGTACTGTGAACGAAGGTAGTTGTCCGGGTTAGCCACAGGGGTGTGGGTGTTTTATTTTATTTTGTTTTTATTTTTGAGGAGGGAGGTAGTTTTATTTTAATTTTATGAGCTCCCCCCCCTTTATGGTGATCTAATTAAATGCATTGGTTAAAAGCAGCTAACCAGTATATAAAAAAAAAAAAAAAAAAAAAACTGATCTTAAGGCTTTATTTGTGGTGGAGAATGTAAAACTTTGAGACTAGCTTATTGTGTTTCTCTGGGTCTTCTCCCATATTTTCCATATCAACTACAAAGTATAGAAAAAATAGCAGAGTATATATTAAGCAAATGAATGCATACTTCCAAAAAATGCTTTCTTCCTATCTGTGTGCTGGTTTGTATATTTATGTCCTCCAGGAAAAGTCATATTCTTTAATGCACTCTTGTGGGGGCAGACATGTTAGTGTGGCTTGGGTAGGAACCTACTGGTTCAGCTTCCATGGGGATGTGACCCACCCAACTGTAGTTGATAATTCTGATTGGATAATTTCCATGGAGGTGTGGCTCCACCCATTCAGCATGGGCCTTATTTTGTGTACTGGAGCACTATATAAGCTCAGACAGAAGGAGCTCATAGCTAGCTGGAGCTGAGACAGACATTTTGCAGAACACCATTTTGAAACGCAACCTGGGATCAAGCAGACGCCAGCCACGTGCCTTCCCAGCTAACAAAGGTTTTCTGGATGCCAATGGCCTTTCTCCAGTGAAGGAACCCTTTGTTCGTGGACACTTCATGGCCTTAAGACTGTAACTGTGTAACCAAATAAACCCCCTTTTATAAAAGCCAAAAAAAAAAAAAAAAAAAAAAAGCAGCTAACCAGTTCTTTAGAATATACCCTCTAGCCAAGTCTAACTTTATTTAGACACTGTAGATGGATGAGCTTGATTGTTTGAATCAAAATGGGAACATTAAACAAACATCACAGCCCTCACTAATAACATTGTGACTTTGCTGTCAATTGTAGAATCCTCCCTTCAAGAAAGAAGCTTGTGACCATTTTGTATGGCTTGTCTGGAAACTTCTTGTCCTAGTTTGCTAATGCTGCAGAATGCAAAACACCAGAGATGGATTGGCTTTTATAAAACGGGGGTTTATTTTGCTACACAGTTACAGTCTTAAGGCCACAAAGCGTCCAAGGTAACACCTCAGCAATCGGGTACCTTCACCGGGGGATGGCCAATGGTGTCCAGAAAACCTCTGTTAGCTAGGAAGGCAGCTGGCGTCTGCTCCAAAGCTCCGGCCTCAAAATGGCTTTCTCCCAGGACGTTCCTCTCTAGCAAGCTTGCTCCTCTTCAAAACATCACTCCCAGCTGCACTCAGTTTTCTCCCCCCAAGTTAGCTCATTTATATAGCTCCACCGATCAAGGCCCACCCCAAATGGGCGGGGCCACGCCTCCATGGGAACATCTCATCAGAATCATCTCCCACAGCTGGGTGGGGCACATTCCAAGCAAATCCAACCAGCACCAAAACTTCTGCCCCACACAAGACCACAAAGATAATGGCATTTGGGGGACACAATACACTCAAACCGGCACATTCCACCCCCTGGAACCCAAAATGACATTATCTTTCCAAATACAAAATACATTCATTCCATCACAATACCACAAAAACTCAAATCATTTCAGTAACAAAAGTTAAGTACAAAATCCCATCAAAATCAATTTAGGCGTGGTGGGTCCTAAGGCACAATTCTCCTTTAGCCTTGGATCTGTGGACTTAGAACAAGTTATGTGCTCCCAATATACAAAGGAAAGACATTCATAGGATAAACTTTTTCATTGCCATAAGGAGAAACAGTAAGGAAAACAGGGTTAACAGGAGCAAAACAGTTCCTAAAACCCGCAGGACAAACTCCATTAGATTTCAAAGTCTGAGAGTCATTAACAGAACAACGTTGCATCCTTGGGGCTTGAGAGAGCAGGAGTCCAATGCTTCCTAAGTGCCTTTGCGGCAACCCTTTTCTCTCCAAATGCTTGGGTGAGTGCTCCAACATATCCACACATTGGGGAGACCACCCTCTTGGCCCCACCCTCCTCAAACATCGGGGCAGCTCCCGGATTCCCCTCCATCTCCGGGGCACACGCTCAACCCCTTCAGAACAGTGGGGTGGCAGCCAGGCTCTCCCCAATTCCCTGGAAATGTGCTCCACCTTCTTTGAGACCTGAGGTGGCAAAACTCTTCCAGAGCATCGAGGCGGAAAGCCTGCCCTCGACCTCCAGGGCAAACTCACCCTTTCCATGCGTGTGGGCTGCTCCGCTCTCCCAGCCCAAGACCTCCTGACTCCAGACCTCAACCTCCATGGCTCTGTCTCTGAAGAGATCCCCCCCTTAATTTTTTCCTTGTCTGTCTCCTCCAGTCCAGACTGGCAATGGCTCTGTCCACAAAGATCTCACAAAAATTCTGTTGGCTTTGCATGAAGCACACAGGGGTCAAAGCCATTAGACAATAGGACTTTCCACAAATCCTTTCTGGATAATTCCATCTCCAGTCTTGGCTTGTCCTCACGTTGGGCTGTAGCTTCTGGGATTCTACCCACTGAAAGCCCGTAATTTTCCAAGCCATCAACTTCTGGTTTCTTTGAACCCAAGAGTTCAGTTCCAAGTTTATCTCTCTCTGCTTGCATCTCACTACAAGCTGCAAGGAGAAGCCAGGACACATCCTCCACACGTAGTCCGGAGATCTCCCCAGCCAAGCACTCCAGGCTGTTGCTTCCAGACTCTTCCCTCCATCCGACACCAGGACTCAATTTTGCCAATTTCTGTGCCACTTTAAAACAAGGATCACCTTTCTTCCAGTTTACAACAACACATTGATCATCTCTGTTCAAGGCCTCGTCAGAAGTATCTTTAAAGTCCATATTGCCACAAACAGTCTCTTTAAAGCAGTTTTGGCCTTTTCTATCAAGCTCCTCACAACTCTTCCAGAAACTCCCCATTATCCATTTAAAAAGCCGTTCCAACATGTTTGGTATCTGCAAACTCAGCAGCAAAAGCACCCCACTTCTCCGGTACCAAAATCTGTCCTAGTTTGCTAATGCTGCAGAATGCAAAACACCAGAGATGGATAGGCTTTTATAAAACGGGGGGTTATTTTGCTACACAGTTACAGTCTTAAGGCCACAAAGCGTCCAAGGTAACACCTCAGCAATCGGGTACCTTCACCGGAGGATGGCCAATGGTGTCCGGAAAACCTCTGTTAGCTAGGAAGGCAGCTGGCGTTTGCTCCAAAGCTCCGGCCTCAAAACGGCTTTCTCCCAGGACGTTCCTCTCTAGCAAGCTTGCTCCTCTTCAAAACATCACTCCCAGCTGCACTCAGTTTTCTCCCCCCAAGTTAGCT
The DNA here is from genome assembly GCF_015220235.1 of Choloepus didactylus. Taxonomy (NCBI): domain Eukaryota; kingdom Metazoa; phylum Chordata; class Mammalia; order Pilosa; family Megalonychidae; genus Choloepus; species Choloepus didactylus. Next base: position 46,518,904 of record NC_051334.1, on the reverse strand, counting down.
CATTTATATAGCTCCACCGATCAAGGCCCACCCCAAATGGGCGGGGCCACGCCTCCATGGGAACATCTCATCAGAATCATCTCCCACAGCTGGGTGGGGCACATTCCAAGCAAATCCAACCAGCACCAAAACTTCTGCCCCACACAAGACCACAAAGATAATGGCATTTGGGGGACACAATACACTCAAACCGGCACACTTCTGTAAATCTTACATTTTAGTAAAATGTTTTTTGATATTCTAAAAAAATAAAAAAGAACATGGCTTTTCTGAGGTACATAAAAGATACAAACTGACACAGGGCAATAGGAATATTCAAATAAATAATGAAGATAACTTACCAGACTTAGCAAAGCACATGAATATGCACATCAAAGAAGCCCAGAGAACACCAAACAGGATAAACATGAAGAAAAATACACCCTATTATATATTAATCACACTATTGAATGCCAAGGACAAGGAGACTGTTCTGAAAGTTTCAAGAGAAAAACAATGTGTTATGTAAAAGGGAGTCCAAATTAGATTGAGTGCAGATTTCTCATCAGAAACCATGGAGGCAAGATGGCAGCGTGTTGAAATACTTAAAATGCTGAAAGAAAACAACTGCCAATCAAGAATTTTATATCTGGCAAGACTTTCTTTCAAAACTGAGGGATAGATTAAGACATTCTCAAATAAACAAAAACTGAGGGAGTTCATCACCACCAGACCTGCCATATGCTAAAGGGAGTTCTTCGTACTGAAAGAAAAGACACTAGACAGCAGTTCAAAGTGGCATAAAGAAATAAAAACTTGTGGTAAAGGTAACCATTTGGGCAATTATAAATGCCAGTATGATCATAGTGTATTGTTTAGTATGTAACTCCACTTCTTACTTCCTACATGTACTAAAATGGAAATGCACTAAAAGTAATGATAAGTCTGTTTTTGGACATATGGTGGGGTGGGGGGAGACAGAGGAGTACAGGAAAAGAATATGTGCATACTATTGAAAATTTTGTTGGCGTCAAACCAAATATAATTGTTATATATTTAGGCTGTTAAATTTTAACCCCAAGGTAACCACAAGGAAAACAGATGAAAAATATATCCAGATAGAAATGAGAAGGCACTCAATATAGTAAAACACAAAAAAGAAAATAAATGTAAAAGTAGGAATTAATGGAAGTGAGGGACAAAAAAGGCCTAAGACTTACAAAGGCTTATAGCAAAATGGCAGAAGAAAATCCTGCATTATCAGTAATGACATTAAATGTAAATGGATTAAATTCTCCAGTCAAAAGGCAGAGGTTGGCAGAATTGATGAAAAAGCATGATCCAACTATATGCTGTCTGTAAGAGATCACCTGAAAGTCAAAATCACAAGTATTTGTGGGTGACAGGATGGAAAAAATATACAATGCAAGTAGTAACCAAAAGAAAGCTGGTGTGGTTATACTAATATCAGATAAAATACAGTTTGAGTGAAAAACAAAAGGACAGAGATAGTCATTATATACTGAGAAAAGGGATCAACTCAGCAAGAAGATGTAACAATTATGAATATATATGCACTTAACAACAGAGCCCTACAATATATGAAGCAAATACTGACAGATTTGAAGGGATAAAATTTACAGTTCTACATTAATAGGAGACTTTAATATACCACTTTCAATAATGGATAGAGCATCTAGTCAGAAGATCAATAAGGAAATATAAGACTTGAAGAATACTCACAACCAAGCAGACCTAACAGATTATATATACATAGTACATATATATATATATATATATATATATATATAAAACACAGTGCCCAACAAAAACAGAATACACATTCTTCTTGAGCTTATATTATTCTCCAGGAAAGACTATATATTAGGTCACAAAACAAGTCTCAATATATTCAAAATATTGAAATCATACCATGATTATTCTCCAACCACAACAGAATGAAGGTAGAAATCAATACCAGAGGGAGACATGGAAAATTCCCAAATATGTGGAAATTAAACAACATATGCTTAAACATCCAATGGGCTACAGAGAAAATAATAAGCAAAATTATTTTTTGATGAATGAAAATGAAAATAAAACATACCAAAACTTATGGGATACACTGAAGGCAGTGCTGAGGGGAAAAGACTTCAAATCAGAGACCAAACCTCAAAATTGAAAGAACTGGAAAAAGAAGAGCAAACTAAACCCAAAGCAAGCAGAAGAAAGGCAATAACAAAGATTAGAGTGGCAATAAATGAAATAGAAAACAAATTTTAAAAAAAGAGAAACAACAAAAGCAAAAGTTGTTTCTTTGAAAAGATGTATAAAATCGACAAATCTTTAGCTAGGCTGACAAAGAAAAAAAGAAATGATGCAAATCAAGTAAATCAGAAATGAAAAGGGGAACATTACCACCGACCCTGCTGCAACAGAGAGGACAGTAAGATCATACTATGGAACAACTGTATGCCAATAAATTAGATAACCTAGATGAAATGGACAAATTTCTAAAAACACAAAAACTACCTACATTGACTCAAGAAGAAATAGAAGATCTCAACAAACCAATCTGTAGTAAAGGGACTGAATCAGCAATCAAAACCTCCCAAAAAAGAAAAGCCCAGGACCAGACGGTTTCACAGGGGGAATTCTACCAAACATTCCAAGAGTGTTTAACTCCAATTCTGCTCAAATAATTCCAAAAAAAAAATTTTTTTTGAAGAGGAGGAACACTTTTTAATTCACTCTATGAGGCCAAAATCACCCTCATACCAAAGCCAAATAAAGAAACCACAAGGAAAGAAAATTACAGACCAATATCTAGTGTGAATATAGATGCAAAAATCTCCAAGAAAATACTAGCAAACTGAATCCAACAGCATATTAAAAGAATTATACACATGATCAAGGGTGACTTATCGCTGGTATGCAAGGTGGGTTGAACATAAGAAAATCAGTTAATGTAATGCCCCACATTAACAGAATGAAGGAAAAAAACTGTGTGAACATCTCAATTGATGCAGATAAGGCATCTGAAAAAATCCAGCACCCCTTTTTGATAAAGAAACTTGAACACTAGGAAAACAAGCAAACTTCTTCAAAATGATAATGGGCATATATGGTGAAAGACTGAAAGTTTTCCCTCTAAAATCAGGAACAAGACAAGACAATAATGCCTGCTGTCACCACTGTTATTCAACATTGTACTAGAAGTCCTTGACAGAAAAATTAGGCAAGGAAAAGAAATAAAAGGCATCCAAATTGGAAAGGAAGAAATAAAACTTTCCCTATTTGCAGATGACATGATCCTATATACAGAAAAACCTGAAAAATCCACAACAAAGTTGCTAGAGCTAATAAATTAATTCAGACAAGTGGCAGAGTACAAAATCAGTAGTGTTTATACACATAAGCAATGAACAATTGGAACAGGAAATCAAGAGAAAAATTTTGTTCACAAAAGGAACTAAAATAATCAAATATCTAGCAATAAATCTAACCAAGAATGTAAAGGACTTGTATACAGAAAACCACAAAACATTGCTAAAAGAAATAAATGAAGAGCTAAATAAATGGAAAGACATTCCACATCATGGATTGGAAGACTAAATATCATTAAGATATAAAGCTTATTCAAAGCTATTTTTAGATGCAACACAATCCCAATCAAAATTCCAAGAACCTCCTCAGCAGAAATGGAAAAGCCAATCATCAGATTTGTTTGGAAAGCTAAGGTGCCCTGAATAGGTAACACCATCTTGTAAAAGAAGCATGAAGTTTGGAGGACTCATACTTTCCTATCTTAAAGCTTATTACAAAGCAACAGTAATCAAAACAGCATGGTACTATCACAAGGACAGACATGCAGACCAGTGGAACTGAACTGAGAGCTCAGAAATCAACCCTCATATTTTACAGCTGACTGATTTTTGACAAGGAGTAAAGACCCTCAATTGGGAAAGTATGGTCTCTTCAACAAGTGGTGCTGGGAAAACTGGATCTCCATTTGCAAAAAAAAGAGATGATGACCCCTACCTCACACCTTATACAAAAGTCAACTCAAGATGGATCAAAAACGTAAATATAAGAGCCAGACCTATCAAACTCCTAGAAGAAAACATAGGAAGGCATCTTCATGTCCTTGTGTTAGGCAATGGTTTCCTAGACTTTATACCAAAAGCACAAGCAACAAAAGAAAAAAATAGACAAATTGTACCTCATCAAAATTAAAAACTTTTGGTCCTCAAAGGACTTTATCATGAAAGTAAAATGACAATCTACACAATGGGAGAAAATATTTGGAAGCCACCTATCTGATAAAGGATTAATACCTAGAATACATAAATCCTTCAACTTAACAAGAAGAAGACAAACAATCCAATTTAAGAGTGGGCCAAAGGCTTGAACAGACATCTCTCCAAAGAAAATACACAAATGACCAGAAAGCACATGAAAAGATGCTCAAAATTCATTAGCCATCAGAGAAGTGCAAATCAAAGCCACAAGGGATACAATTTCACACCCATTAGAATGGCTGCTATTAAAAAAAAATGGGAAATAACCACTGTTGGAGAGAATGTGGAGAAATAACAACCTCATTCACTGCTGTTGGCAGAGTAAAATGGTGCAGCCACCATGGAAGACAGTTTGGTCGTTCCTCAGAAAACTAAGTATAGAACTACCATATGACCTGGCAATCCCACTACTCAGTATATATCCAAAAGAATTGAAAGCAGGTACCTAAACTGATATTTGCACACCAATGTCCATAGCAGCATTATTCACAATTGTCAAAAGATGGAAGTAAGTCAAGTGTCCATTAACTGATGAATGGATAAATAAAATGTGGTATATACACACAAGGGAATATTATTCAGCTATTAAAAGGAATGAAGTTCTGATACATGTGACAACATGGATGAACCTTGAAGACATCATGTTGAGTGAAATAAGTCAGACACAAAAGACCAAATACTGTATGATCTCACTGAGTTGAATAATTAGAAAATACCCTGTCTGTTGTCTTATCTACAACTTTTGAAAGTGCTGGAAGGTCCTTTCCACATTCCCACAAATGTCTCCAGCTGCCTTTTCATCCTCCTCTAATTAAGCTTGAGCCAGCCTGCTGGAAAAATAAAGGATGTTTTTAATCCAAAAACAAAGAAAAAAAAAAAGAAAAAGAAAAGAAAACTCCTAGAGTCAGAATCTATAGTCTAGTTTACTATGGGATGGAATAGGGAATGATAAGTTAAGGCTTCAAATGTACAGGTTTCCCTTTTGGAATGGTGGAAATGTTTTGGTAATGGATGGTGGTGATGGTAGCACAACATTGTGATTGTAATTAACAGCACTGAAATATATATCTGAAAAATGATTAAAAGGGGAAATTTTAGATTGCAGGTATGGTAACAGAATAAAATTACAAAAAAATCCATGTAAGTACACTACACAGTGAACCCCAAATTAAACCTTGGACTGTAAGTTAATAGCACAATTATAAAAATGTGCTATCATCAATTTTAACAAATGTTCCATACCAATGCAAGGTGTTAATAATATGATGGTATACGAGAATCCTGCATTTTTTTATTCATGATTGTTCTGTAAACCCACAACTTGTCTAATAAGGAAAAAAGAAAATAAGAGAAAAAAATATTAATTGGTCACCTTCAATGGATTATAAAGGGAAAGAATCTAGAATTTGTCCTGCTTGTCCTACATGAATTCTTTCACTGCACTGAGTAATTATAAATGAGAGGTAGTTTCTCATTATAAAAGTATTTTAACTGATAAAAATAAGAAATAATAACATTATAATGTCAGCATTTTGCAGCCTCCCAATGGGTTGATAGATTCAGGCATTGAGCACCACCAGTTGCTAAAATAAAAAGAGCCAACCAAATGTTATATAACCTTACCAAAGAACAGAACACCACATATAGTCCCGCCAAAGGGATTTAACATGATTCTGATAAAGCCTCTGGATCCAGCTGCCAATGTGCAAGAAATACTTAGGACAGAGGAACATGCTGAACTGCACTGTGATTGCATATGCTAGAAGCAAAATGTAAACTGTAGGAAATTCTACAGGTCAAATGCTCTCAGCTTCTCCCAGATAAATCACAAGAAACAGAAAAGGGTAGAGGAGGAAACTGTCAATTGAGACTTTATATTTTTCCAAATGGGCAATATTAAACCAAAGTGACTAGAAAAGCACACTTGGGAGACAAAACTATAAAGAAAAGCAACTTGGGATAGCAGTTACTTTTGGGGGGAAGGAGGGATTGGGATTGGGGCCAGGAATATGAAGAGGATACTAGGAAGGCTGACAAAGTTTTATTTCTTGACTTGGATGATGGTTTCAAGGGTGTTAACTCATTGTTTTGTGGTGCTTTCTGTATCCATGTTTTATTTTACAATAAAAAAGATTGTTAAAAATTAACTAATTGCTATAAAGACAAAGAAGTGAACTGTTTGGGAATAGATTTGATGTGAAAATATTTACTTTATAGAAATTGAGATGTCTAAATATACTTTTTTATGCACCAAAGTCTGCTTTCTTATGAGGGATATGGGGAGAAGATAGCATTAGCGGTAGTGGAGAGGGTAAGTGGGAGACATTCAGGTCAAGCAGAAGGCTTCCAGTTTAATGCACTGTGAAAATGATTTACAAGGCAAAGAACCCCAACATAGTTTTTCTTAAATAAAGAACAAGACTTCAGAGGATTAGATAAGCAAATGGTGAAAGCAAAACAAACTCTCAGGGTTGTGTTTCCCATTCGAGAAGGAAAATGTTGAATTTTTGGCATCCTTAATTTAGAGGGTACATATGTAACTGTCACAACTAAGAGCAGCTTAATGGAACTGGAGCCTTAAGGAAAGAAGGGAACGCTGAAGCTGGAGAAAGGAGGGACAGCATGAAGGAGGGATGGTATGACAAATGTTAAAGGCAGACTGCAAGTGTGTATGTTTTCTTAGTTGTGGTATCCATATTGTTAGCTAAGGGTGGGCCCCCACTCAACACCCACTTTGGGAATACAGATTTGCCTCTGTGGTAGTGAAACTCCTAGAAGTTTGACTTTTTTGCAATGCCTGAGTGGTTCAAGACAAACGTATCGGTCCCTTGGCATGAGGAGCTCTCAATTTGTGGTTTGTAGCAAAATGGTAATAATAGTATTTAATAATACAAATTAAGAGAAAAACTCAAGTCCCCGGTCCAAAATATGAGGGACACTCGGATGCAAAGAATAAATTCTTTAATAATTATAGTAAATGCTTAACGAAATACCAATATATGGCCAGGCAATGCTCAGAACATTTTATGTATATTAGCCCACTTAACCCTCACAGCAACCTTGTGAGGAAGATACTATTGTTTTTCACATTTCACAGGTGAAGAATATGAAACACTCCCTTTCTATTCCTTGTTGCTCTTCAGCCTCTTCACCACATGGCAGCCAGAGTGATTCTTCTACAAACAGTACAAAAACTATCAATGCCTTCTCACTGATTTTAGGGTCAAGTCCAAATGCTGTAAAATGGCTGTAAACATTTGCATGCTCTGGCTTCTGTCTACCTCTCCAGTGCATCTTGCAGCCACTCCTGTCTCCTCACTCCCACAAGCAACTTCATTCTCTTACTTCAATGTGTCTTTCCCTACCTCACCTCCAAGCTTTCTCAAATGCTGATCCTGCTTTCTGGAACACATTTTCTCAATCCCTTTGCTGATCTAACAACTACCTTTCTTGATGTCCTCCTAACTCTGTCTCCCCAAATACACATTAAGTTAGGACCCTGTGGTGTGAGCTCTCATACCTCCTTGTAACTCCTTATCACAGCAAACATTCTGCCCTTTCGTTGGTGTGATTTCTTGTTTCATTACATATGCTTCCTGCTAGATTGTAAGTTCTGAGCGGTCAAGGACCTTGACTATCTTACAATCATTGTCTCTCCAGTACAGGGCCCAATATCTGGCAAGTTGTAGGTTCTCAATCCATACGTGTTGGATGAATATTATGCATGCCTGTGATTCTGTTTATTGTTATCAATGGGTTTTTGAAAACTAAACCAAAAATATAAGCTTGTGATGCACTTATATAATAAGAGCTTAATCATGTCAAACAGACACCATAAATGCGTTTCTGTCCAGATTCTATATGCAAGGCTAAGACAGACAAGTTTGGGAGTCCTGGGCTGGGGTGGTGTGATTCTTAAAAGCAGTTTTATTTCTAAATTCTTGGGGATTACCTCACTGTGGCCCTCAATTCAGACAAGACAAGATAATCGAATATGAGACTGCTGCTTACCCAGCAAATATGTTTCTGAAGATACCCAGCAAATATGTTTCTGAAGATAAACAAAACTAGAATTAATAAAAATCAGAGGACGGCCAGATCATTGAAAAGTTCATAGTTTCCCTCTCTATATATTATTATGAGCTGTTAGAGTAAATATTTTAAACAGCCATGCCCTTGCTTTCTTGGAACTAATGAAGTAAAACAAGGAGAATATTTATACATAAGCATAATTATTGGAGCAAAAAAGAAGGATGAAAAAAAAAAGAGACACATAGCCACTGGGCAGAAATAGGAGTCATCTAGCTCAAAAACAACATGTGTAGAATTGATCCATGTTCTTTCTCTCAGGGATGCCATCTGCTTTTAGTGTCAGGGATGGAGGAGGCAAATGAGTAAGACTGGTGTAATAGAGTGATGGCAAAGGGAAGACTGGCCACCCCCAGCCTCCTATTTCTGTTCTCTCTACTTGTTTTCTCAGTTGTCTTCTTTCTCCTAGACAACCACTGCCCTCAAGCCTTCTCTCCTGTCCAGCTTTTCAAAACTCTTCCTTAGCTGAAGAGCTAATAAATTCATCCACATTAAAATATATGTAATAAAGTCTACCGTGGTATCTTTACTAAGAAGGCTGCTTTTTGAAAACTAATTTTTTATTTTGATATAATTTCAAATTTATAGAAAAGTCACAAGAATATGCCCTTTATTCAGATTCACCAATTGTTTAAGTTTTGCCACATTTGCTTTTTCATTCTCTCTCTCTCTATATATTTATATATGCATATAAACACACATATATACATATATTTTTCTGAAAACATTTGAGAGTAAGTTGGCATCATCAAGTCTCTTTACCAAATACCTGAATCTGCATTTCCTAAGTACACATACATTCGCTTACACAGCCACAGTATGGCAAACAAAATCAGGAAATATAACATTGATATGATGCTTTTATCTAAACCCCACTCCATACTCAAATATTACAATTGTTCCAATAATGACCTTTATAGCTATTTTGTTTTTCCTAATCCTGAATTTGATTCAGGATCATGCACTGCATTTGGTTGTCATGTAACTCTTGTCTCCTTTAAACTGGAAAAGTGTTCCTTATCTTTTTTTACCTTAACTCTTCACAGAGTACAGGCCAATTATTTTGTAGAATATCCCTCAGTTTGGGTCTGTCAGATGTTTCCTCATGATTAGATTTAGATTCTGCATCTTTGGCAGGGACACAGCAGAAGTGAGGCCGTGCCCTTTCCAGTGCATTGCATCGAGAGGCACGTGATATTGATTTGTCACACTATTGGTGATGGGGAGAAATACTTTGAGACTATGTAAATATGTTCCTCACCCTTTTTCTACCCATGATATTTAGTGTCTATTGGTGATTTTCAATTCCACCATGCCTTCTACATTTATGAGTTGGCATTCTCCTCTAAAGAAAATCTTGTCCCTTTCCCCATTTATTTTGATCAGTATGGACTCATGGGCTTTTATTACATTCATTGGGCTATAATCCACTACAATATTTATTTTAAAACACAAACCATCCAAGATTTCACCAGTGGGAGCCCTTCCAACTGGCTCTTATGTCCTTTTGATAGGTCCTTGTGCCAGTTTGTATATATTATGTCCCCCCAAAAGCCATGTTCTTTAATATAATCTTGTGAGGGCAGGCAATTAGTGTTGATCAGATGGAATCTTTTGATTCAGTGTTTCTGTGGAGATGTGACTCAATCAACTGTGGGCAAGAACTTTGATTGGATAATTCCCTTGGAGGTGTTACCCCACCCATTCAGGGCAGGTCTGAATTAAATCACTGGAGCCATATAAAAGAGCTCGCAAGCAGAAGGAGCTCAGAGCAGCTGAGAGGGACATTTTGCAGAGAAGCTAAGAGCTGACACTGATGCTGACTCTTGGAGATGCTTGGAGAGGTTTGGAGATGCCAGCCCAGAGTTTGCTCCGGGGAAGCTAAGAGAGAACCCTGATGCTTAGATGCACAAGAGATAAAGAAGCTAAGAGAGACCCAGAGACATTTTGGAGAAAGTCATTTTGAAGCACAACCCAGGAGCAAAGGACTAGCAGATGCCAGCCACATGCCTTCCCAGCTGACAGAGGTGTTCTGGATGCCATCGGCCATTCTTCAGTGAAGGTATTCTCTTGTTGATGCCCTAGTTTGGACACTTTTATGGACTTAAAATTGTAAATTTGTAATCTAATAAATTCCCTTTATAAAAGCCAATCCATTTCTGGTATTTTGCAGCAGACTGGAACAGTCACATCATTCTTTGAACACTGTCTTATTTTTTGGCACAAGAAGATATTTAAGTATTATCTTATGCTTTCTGTACCCCAGTCCTGGAATCAACCATTTCTTCAAGGAACCCTGGTTCCTTTTTCTTTTTTTCATTTTTATTGAGATTGTTCAGATACCATACAATTATCCAAAGATCCAAAGTGTACAATCACTTGCCCCTGGGTACCCTCATACAGCTGTGCATCCATCACCACACTTAATTTTTGTTCAATTTTTAGAAACTTTTCGTTACTCCAGACAGGAAATAAAGTGAAAGACGAAAAAAGAAAAAAAAAAGAAAAGGAAACTGTAATCCTCCCCTATCCCTAACCAACCCCCCTCAATTGTTGACTCGTAGTATTGGTATAGTACATTTGTTACTGTTTATGAAAAAATGTTGAAATACTACTAACTGTAGTATATAGTTTGCAATAGGTATATATTTCTTCCCTACATGCCCCTCTATTATTTTTTTTTTATCATTTTATTGAGATATATTCACATACCACGCAGTCATACAAAACAAATCGTACTTTCGATTGTTTACAGTACCATTACATAGTTGTAGATTCATCACCTAAATCAATCCCTGACACCTTCATTAGCACACACACAAAAATAACAAGAATAATAATTAGAGTGAAAAAGAGCAATTGAAGTCAAAAAGAACACTGGGTACCTTTGTCTGTTTGTTTCCTTCCCCTATTTTTCTACTCATCCATCCATAAACTAGACAAAGTGGAGTGTGGTCCTTATGGCTTTCCCAATCCCATTGTCACCCCTCATAAGCTACATTTTTATACATCTGTCTTCGAGATTCATGGGTGCTGGGTTGTAGTTTGATAGTTTCAGGTATCCACCACCAGCTACCCCAATTCTTTAGAACCTAAAAAGGGTTGTCTAAAGTGTGCGTAAGAGTGTCCACCAGAGTGACCTCTCGGCTCATTTTGGAATCTCTCTGCCACTGAAGCTTATTTCATTTCCTTTCACATCCCCCTTTTGGTCAAGAAGATGTTCTCCGTCCCACGATGCCGGGTCTACATTCCTCCCCGGGAGTCATATTCCACGTTGCCAGGGAGATTCACTCCCCTGGGTGTCTGATCCCACGTAGGGGGGAGGGCAGTGATTTCACCTTTCAAGTTGGCTTAGCCAGAGAGAGAGGGCCACATCTGAGCAACAAAGAGGCATTCAGGAGGAGACTCTTAGGCACAAATATAGGGAGGCCTAGCCTCTCCTTTGCAGCAACCGTCTTCCCAAGGGTAAAACTTATGGTAGAGGGCTCAACCCATCAAACCACCAGTCCCCTATGTCTGTGGTCATGTTAGCAACCATGGAGGTGGGGTAGGCGAATACCCCTGCATTCTCCACAGGCTCCTCAAGGGGGCACTACATCATTTTTTTTTCCTTGTTTTTCTTTCTTTCTTTTTTTTTTTTAACTTTCCCTTCTTTTTTAAATCAACTGTATGAAAAAAAAAGTTAAAAAGAAAACAAACATACAATAAAAGAACATTTCAAAGAGACCATAACAAGGGAGTAAGAAAAAGACAACTAACCTAAGATAACTGCTTAACTTCCAACATGTTCCTACTTTACCCCAAGAAAGTTACATAATATAGCAACCTTTCTGTGAACTTGTTCCTACTATATCCATCAGAAATTAACAGACCATAGTCATTTCTGGGCATCCCCAGAACGTTAAAAAGCTTATTTGTTCTTCTTGGATTATTGTTCCCCCTTCCTTAATTGCTCTCTACTGCTAGTTCCCCTACATTCTACATTATAAACCATTTGTTTTACATTTTTGAAAGTTCACATTAGTGGTAGCATATAATATTTCTCTTTTTGTGCCTGGCTTATTTCACTCAGCATTATGTCTTCAAGGTTCATCCATGTTGTCATATGTTTCACGAGATCGTTCCTTCTTACTGACGCGTAGTATTCCATCGTGTGTATATACCACATTTTATTTATCCACTCATCTGTTGAAGGACATTTGGGTTGTTTCCATCTCTTGGCAATTGTGAATAATGCTGCTATGAACATTGGCGTGCAGATATCTGTTCGTGTCACTGCTTTCCGATCTTCCGGGTATATACCGAGAAGTGCAATCGCCGGATCGAATGGTAGCTCTATATCTAGTTTTCTAAGGAACTGCCAGACTGACTTCCAGAGTGGCTGAACCATTATACAGTCCCACCAACAGTGAATAAGAGTTCCAATTTCTCCACATCCCCTCCAGCATTTGTAGTTTCCTGTTTGTTTAATGGCAGCCATTCTAACCGGTGTTAGATGGTATCTCATTGTGGTTTTAATTTGCATCTCTCTAATAGCTAGTGAAGCTGAACATTTTTTCATGTGTTTCTTGGCCATTTGTATTTCCTCTTCAGAGAACTGTCTTTTCATATCTTTTGCCCATTTTATAATTGGGCTGTCTGTACTATTGTCATTGAGTTGTAGGATTTCTTTGTATATGCAGGATATCAGTCTTTTGTCAGATACATGGTTTCCAAAAATTTTTTCCCATTGAGTTGGCTGCCTCTTTACCTTTTTGAGAAATTCCTTTGAGGTGCAGAAACTTCTAAGCTTGAGGAGTTCCCATTTATCTATTTTCTCTTTTGTTGCTTGTGCTTTTGGTGTAAAGTCTAGGAAGTGGCCGCCTAATACAAGGTCTTGAAGATGTTTTCCTACATTATCTTCTAGGAGTTTTATGGTACTTTCTTTTATATTGAGATCTTTGGTCCATTTTGAGTTAATTTTTGTGTAGGGGGTGAGGTAGGGGTCCTCTTTCATTCTTTTGGATATGGATATCCAACTCACCCAGCCCCATTTGTTGAAAAGACCATTATGGCTCAGTTCAGTGACTTTGGGGGCCTTATCAAAGATCAGTCGGCCATAGATCTGAGGGTCTACCTCTGAATTCTCAATTCGATTCCATTGATCTATATGTCTATCTTTGTGCCAGTACCATGCTGTTTTGGCAACTGTGGCTTTATAATAAGCTTCAAAGTCAGGGAGTGTAAGTCCTCCCACTTCGTTTTTCTTTTTTAGAGTGTCTTTAGCAATTCGAGGCATCTTCCCTTTCCAAATAAATTTGATAACTAGCTTTTCCAAGTCTGCAAAGTAGGTTGTTGGAATTTTGATTGGGATTGCATTGAATCTGTAGATGAGTTTGGGTAGAATTGACATCTTAATGATATTTAGCCTTCCTATCCATGAACATGGAATATTTTTCCATCTTTTAAGGTCCCCTTCTATTTCTTTTAGTAGAGTTATGTAGTTTTCTTTGTATAGGTCTTTTACATCTTTGGTTAAGTTTATTCCTAGGTACTTGATTTTTTTAGTTGCTATTGAAAATGGTATCTTTTTCTTGAGTGTCTCTTCAGTTTGTTCATTTCTAGCATATAGAAACATTACTGACTTATGTGCATTAATCTTGTATCCCGCTACTTTGCTAAATTTGTTTATTAGCTCTAGTAGCTGTATCGTCGATTTCTCAGGGTTTTCTAGATATAAGATCATATCATCTGCAAACAATGACAGTTTTACTTCTTCTTTTCCAATTTGGATGCCTTTTATTTCTTTGTCTTGCCGGATTGCCCTGGCTAGCACTTCCAGCACAATGTTGAATAACAGTGGTGACAGGGGGCATCCTTGTCTTGTTCCTGATCTTAGAGGGAAGGCTTTCAGTCTCTCACCATTGACTACTATGCTGGCTGTGGGTTTTTCATATATGCTCTTTATCATGTTGAGGAAGTTTCCTTCAATTCCTACCTTTTGAAGTGTTTTTATCAAAAACGGATGTTGGATTTTGTCAAATGCCTTTTCAGCATCTATTGAGATGATCAATTGATTTTTCCCTTTCGAGTTTTTAATGTGTTGTAATACATTGATTGTTTTTCTTATGTTGAACCATCCTTGCATGCCTGGAATGAACCCCACTTGGTCATGGTGTATGATTTTTTTAATGTGTCTTTGGATTCGAATTGCAAGTATTTTGTTGAGGATTTTTGCATCTATATTCATTAGGGAGATTGGCCGGTAGTTTTCCTTTTTTGTAGCATCTTTGCCTGGTTTTGGTATTAGATTGATGTTAGCTTCATAAAAGGAGTTAGGTAGTGTTCCATTTTCTTCAATGTTTTGAAAGAGTTTGAGTAAGATTGGTGTCAGTTCTTTCTGGAAAGTTTGGTAGAATTCCCCTGTGAAGCCATCTGGCCCTGGGCATTTATTTGTGGGAAGATTTTTGATGACTGATTGGATCTCTTTGCTTGTGATGGGTTGGTTGAGTTCTTCTACTTCTTCTCTGGTCAGTCTAGGTTGTTCATATGTTTCCAGGAAATTGTCCATTTCTTCTACCTTGTCCAGTTTATTGCCATACAGTTGTTCATAATATCCTGTTATAATTTTTTTAATTTCTTCAGGATCTGCAGTTATGTCACATTTTTCATTCATTATTTTGTTTATATGGGTCTTCTCTCTTTTTGATTTTGTCAGTCTAGCTAGGGGCTTGTCAATCTTGTTGATCTTCTCAAAGAACCAACTTTTGGTGATATTTATCCTCTCTATTGTTTTTTTGTTCTCTATGTCATTTATTTCTGCTTTAATCCTTGTTATTTCTTTTCTTCTACTTGGTTTAGGATTGGTTTGCTGTTCATTTTCTAGCTTCTTCAGTTGATCCATTAGTTCTTTGATTTTGGCTCTTTCTTCCTTTTTAATATATGCGTTTAGTGCTATAAATTTCCCCCTTAGCACTGCTTTTGCTGCATCCCATAGGTTTTGGTATGTTGTGTTCTCATTTTCATTCATCTCTATATATTTAGCAATTTCTCTTGCTATTTCTTCTTTAACCCACTGATTGTTTAGGAGTGTGTTGTTTAACCTCCAGGTATTTGTGAATTTTCTAAGTCTCTGATGGTTATTGACTTCTAATTGTATTCCATTGTGGTCAGAGAATGTGCTTTGAATAATTTCAATCTTTTTAAATTTACTGAGGCTTGTTTTATGTCCCAGCATATGGTCTATTCTGGAGAAAGTTCCGTGAGCACTAGAAAAGTATGTGTATCCTGGTGATTTGGGATGTAATGTCCTGTATATGTCTGTTAAATCTAATTCATTTATCAGATTGTTTAGGTTTTCAATTTCCTTATTGGTCTTCTGTCTGGTTGATCTATCTATAGGAGAGAGTGATGTGTTGAAGTCTCCCACAATTATTGTGGAAACATCAATTGCTTCCTTTAGTTTTGCCAGTGTTTCTCTCATGTATTTTGTGGCACCTTGATTGGGTGCATAGACATTTACGACTGTTATTTCTTCTTGCTGAATTGCCCCTTTTATTAGTATGTAGTGGCCTTCTTTGTCTCTCAAAACATCCCTGCATTTGAAGTCTATTTTATCTGAGATTAATATTGCTACACCTGCTTTCTTTTGGCTGTAGCTTGCATGGAATATTTTTTTCCATCCTTTCACTTTCAGTTTCTTTGTGTCCCTATGTCTAAGATGAGTCTCTTGTATGCAACATATTGATGGTTCATTTTTTTTGATCCATTCTGCGAATCTATATCTTTTAATTGGGGAGTTTAATCCATTTACATTCAACGTTATAACCGTGAAGGCATTTCTTGAATCAGCCATCTTATCCTTTGGTTTATGTTTGCCATATTTTTCCCCTCTCTCTATTAATATCCTTTATTGTAACCATACCGAATCTCTTTAGTACTGAACCTTTCTCCAAGTCTCTCTGTCCTGTCTTTGTTTCTCTGTCTGTAGGGCTCCCTTTAGTATCTCCAGTAGGGCAGGTCTCTTGTTAGCAAATTCTCTCAGCATTTGTTTGTCTGTGAAAAATTTAAGCTCTCCCTCAAATTTGAAGGAGAGCTTTGCTGGATAAAGTATTCTTGGCTGGAAATTTTTCTCACTCAGAATTTTAAATATTTCGTGCCACTGCCTTCTCGCCTCCATGTTGGCTGCTGAGTAGTCACTACTTAGTCTTATGCTGTTTCCTTTGTATGTGGTGAATTGCTTTTCTCTTGCTGCTTTCAGAACTTGCTCCTTCTCTTCTGTGTTTGACAGTGTGATCAGTATATGTCTCGGAGTGGGTTTATTTGGATTTATTCTATTTGGAGTTCGCTGAGCATTTATGATTTGTGTATTTATGTTGTTTAGAAGATTTGGGAAGTTTTCCCCAACAATTTCTTTGAATACTCTTCCTAGACCTTTACCCTTTTCTTCCCCTTCTGGGACACCAATGAGTCTTATATTCGGACGTTTCATATAATCTATCATATCCCTGAGGTCCATTTCGATTTTTTCAATTTTTTTCCCCATTCTTTCTTTTATGCTTTCATTTTCCATTCTGTCGTCTTCCAGGTCACTGATTCGTTGTTCAACTTCCTCTAGTCTTGTACTATGAGTGTCCAGAATCTTTTTAATTTGGTCAACAGTTTCTTTAATTTCCATAAGATCATCCATTTTTTTATTTAGTCTTGCAATGTCTTCTTTATGCTCTTCTAGAGTCTTCTTGATTTCCTTCATATCCCGTACTATGGTCTCATTGTTCATCTTTAGTTCTTTGAGTAGCTGCTCTAGGTGCTGTGTCTCTTCTGGTCTTTTGATTTGGGTGCTTGGGCTTGGGTTATCCATATCATCTGGTTTTTTCATATGCTTTATAATTTTCTGTTGTTTTTGGCCTCGTGGCATTTGCTGAACTTGATAGGGTTCTTTTAGGGTTTGTAGACCTATTGAAGTCCTTATCTCTAATTTATCAGATCTACAGCTTCGTGGAGTACACTTTCTCTAACTAACCAGCAGGTGGCGTCCACGAGCCACCTGTTCTCCACAAGCCAGTTCTCCCCTGCTTAGCCTTTTTGGTGAGTGGGGGGAGTGAGTCTTGTGGGGCCCAATTGGTGTACCAAGCTTGCGTGTGTAGTTGGTGTTGCCTGCCCTGTATGTGGGGCGTGTGTCTGGGCAGTCGGGGAGGAGGGGTGGCCCTAGCAATCAAATCTCCCTGGTGATCCTAGAGTTTTAAAGCTGGTGCAATAGTCTAATCCTTCAGTTCAGTCCTGCCACAGTTTGTCTCTGCCACTGACCCACAAGTCTTTGGTATTGGCGTATGGCTCCTGAGACTTGCAAGTGGGCCCTTCTTCCAGGCTGTGCACCCCGGGCCCTCTGTTGAGGGATGACTGTGCTATGTCACAGGTGAGTGCCGTCCCCTCAGGGCAGTTCTGGGCTGCTGGGCTGTGTAGGGAGGCTCCCAGTCTGCTCAAATGATGGCTGAATGGGGCTTTGTTAATTCACACTGCTCCACCTTCCCAACTCTGGGACAATCAGCTGAGGTTGCAGGGAAGGCTAATGTCCACGCCCAGTTTTGTGGTGTGTGCCTGTTATTTGAAGCCCTTCCGTCACACTGGGTTGTCTGGGGCAGCTCTGGGCTATGGGGCTGGCGATGGGCAGGAGTGTTTCCTGTCCACCAGGATGGTGGCTGTGAGCGGACACCACCGTTTTCTTGGGATGTTGTGGTGTTTAGTGAATTTTCTCAGCCACTGAATTATTGCCTTTTGTCTTAGAGCTCTCTTAGTTCTGCTCTTGACTTGCCGTGCCCAAATTGAAAGTCTTTGAAGCTTTCTGTATTGGGCTTCTTAGAGTAATTGTTTTAGAAAAAGAAAAAAGTATTAAAAAAAAAAAAAAAAAAAAGGGTCCTCCTCAGAGATCTAATGGGTTATTGAAATGCTAAGAGGCAAAGCAACCAGGGCCATTAAGGAAAGGTCCACAGGGCAGAGAGATCGGCTTTTCTTCGGGATTTGCATATGCGCCTTAGGGCCTGAGCTCCGCCCTTCCCCTTTCTGTGTTCACCAGAACTCTAAAAATCCTCTGCTTTTATTTTGGAGTTTTTCGTGTTGTTTTTTTTTTTCTATGCCTGTCTCCTCTCTGCTGGGCTGGCTGCTCACAGATTCTCTGGTGTCTGGTCTCTGTCTATCTATGGTTGGAGTCTGGATCAGTAGAATGAGTTTCCGATAAGAGCAGCCACTGCAGTTCTCCCTTCTCCTTCCCGGAGCTGACAGCCCCTCCTCCCACGGGACTGAGCCTGGCAGGGAGGGGCGCGGGTCCCCTGGCCGCAAAAACTTACAGATTTCGCTGATCTCAGCAGTTCGACATTTTCATGAGTGTTGTATGAAGTATGCCCAAAGACAGATTGCTCTGTGGTGTCCAGTCCACGCAGTTCCTGGCTTTCCACCTACTTTCCTGGAGGAGTAACTAAAACATACAGCTCACCAGTCTGCCATCTTGCCCCGCCTCTACAAACTAGATTCTTTGCTCTCACTGAGCCAACAAGTTACTGAGTCAATAGGATAATTTCAAATAGTGATGAGCCGTGGGGCTAAGACCGCAGAGTGTGACTGCAGAGGCCAGCAGTCTCCCAGGGAGGTGACTCTGAACTGAGACCGCAGCAGGAGAAGGATCCCACCCAGTGACATCTGTGGGGAGAGTCCCCCCTCTATTATTAACTTCTAATTGTATTGTCATACATTTGTTCTGGTTCATGGAAGCGATTTCTAGTATTTGTACAGTTGATCATGGACATCATATATTTATGTGTTCACCACCTTCACCACTATCTATATAAGGGCATCTACATTTCTTCCACAAGGCAGGAGGGAGAGTCAAAGAAGGTAGAGAGGCAAAAGAAAGAGGAAAAAAAAATGACAGCTGGGAAGCAGCAAAAGGAAAAATAACCTTAAATCAAAATAGAGTAAAGAATCAGACAATACCACCAATGTCAAGTGTCTAACATGCCTCCCCTATCCCCCCCTCTTATCTGCATTCACCTTGGTATATCACCTTTATTACATTAAAGGAAGCATAATACAATGATTCTATTAGTTACAGTCTCTAGTTTATGTTGATTGCATCCCTCCCCCAATGCCTCCCCATTTTTAACACCTTGCAAGGCTGACATTTGCTTGTTCTCCCTCGTAAAAGAACATATTTGTACATTTTATCACAATTGTTGAATACTCTAGATTTCACCAAGTTACACAGTCCCATTCTTTCTTTCCTCCTTTCTTGTGGTGTCTCACATGCTCCCCACCTTCCTCTCTCAACCGTATTCATAGTTATCTTTGTTCAGTGTACTTACATTGTTGTGCTACCATCTCCCAAAATTGTGTTCCAAACCACGCACTCCTGTCTTCTATCACTCTGTAGTGCTCCCTTTAGTATTTCCTATAGGGCAGGTGTCTTGTTCACAAAGCCTCTCATTGTCTCTTTGTCAGAAAATATTTTGAGCTCTCCCTCATATTTGAGGGACAGTTTTGCTGGATATAGGATTCTTGGTTGGCGGTTTTTCTCTTTCAGTATCTTAAATATATCACACCACTTCCTTCTTGCCTCCATGGTTTCTGCTGAGAGATCTGCACATAGTCTTTTTTTTTTTTTATCTTCATTTTATTGAGATATATTCACATACCACACAGTCATACAAAACAGACAGCACATTTGATTGTTCACACTACCATTACATAGTTGTACATTCATCACCTAAATCAATCCCTGACACCTTCATTAGCACACACACAAAAATAACAAGAATAATAATTAGAGTGAAAAAGAGCAATTGAAGTCAAAAAGAACACTGGGTACCTTTGTCTGTTTGTTTGCTTGTTTCCTTCCCCTATTTTTCTACTCATCCATCCATAAACTAGACAAAGTGGAGTGTGGTCCTTATGGCTTTCCCAATCCCATTGTCACCCCTCATAAGCTACATTTTTATACATCTGTCTTCGAGATTCATGGGTTCTGGGTTGTAGTTTGATAGTTTCAGGTATCCACCACCAGCTACCCCAATTCTTTAGAACCTAAAAAGGATTGTCTAAAGTGTGCGTAAGAGTGCCCACCAGAGTGACCTCTCGGCTCCTTTTGGAATCTCTCTGCCACTGAAGCTTATTTCATTTCCTTTCACATCCCCCTTTTGGTCAAGAAGATGTTCTCCGTCCCACGATGCCAGGTCTACATTCCTCCCCGGGAGTCATATTCCACGTTGCCAGGGAGATTCAGTCCCCTGGGTGTCTGATCCCATGTAGGGGGTAGGGCAGTGATTTCACCTTTCAAGTTGGCTTAGCTAGAGAGAGAGGGCCATATCTGAGCAACAAAGAGGCATTCGGGAGGAGGCTCTTGGGCACAATTATAGGGAGGCCTAGCCTCTCCTTTGCAGCAACCGTATTCCCAAGGGTAAAACCTATGGTAGAGGGCTCAGCCCATCAAACCACCAGTCCCCTATGTCTGTGGTCATGTTAGCAACCATCGAGATGGGGCAGGCCAATACCCCTGCATTCTCCACAGGCTCCTCAAGGGGGCACTACACATTTTTTTCCTTGTTTTTTTTTTTTTTAACTTTTTTTCTTTTTTAAATCAACTGTATGGAAAAAAAAATACAATAAAAGAACATTTCAAAGAGACCATAACAAGGGAGTAAGAAAAAGACAACTAACCTAAGATAACTGCTTTACTTCCAACCTGTTCCTACTTTACACCAAGAAAGTTACCTAATATAGCAACATTTCTGTGAACTTGTTCCTACTATATCCATGAGAAATTAACAGACCATAGTCATTCCTGGGCATCCCCAGAACGTTAAATAGCTTATCTGTTCTTCTTGGATTATTGTTCCCCCTTCCTTAACTGCTCTCTATTGCTAGTTCCCCTTCATTCTACATTATAAACCATTTGTTTTACATTTTTCAAAGTTCACATTAGTGGTAGCACATAATATTTCTCTTTTTGTGCCTGGCTTATTTCGCTCAGCATTATGTCTTCAGGGTTCATCAATGTTGTCATATGTTTCACGAGATCGTTCCTTCTTACTGCCGTGTAGTATTCCATCATGTGTATATACCACATTTTATTTATCCACTCATCTGTTGAAGGACATTTGGGTTGTTTCCATCTCTTGGCAATTGTGAATAATGCTGCTATGAACATTGGCGTGCAGATATCTGTTCATGTCACTGCTTTCCGATCTCCCGGGTATATACCGAGAAGTGCAATCACTGGATCGAATGGTAACTCTATATCTAGTTTTCTAAGGAACTGCCAGACTGACTTCCAGAGTGGCTGAACCATTATACAGTCCCACCAACAATGAATAAGAGTTCCAATTTCCCCACATCCCCTCCAGCATTTGTAGTTTCCTGTTTGTTTAATGGCAGCCACTCTAATCGGTGTTAGATGGTATCTCATTGTGGTCTTAATTTTCATCTCTCTAATAGCTAGTGAAGCTGAACATTTTTTCATGTGTTTCTTGGCCATTTGTATTTCCTCTTCAGAGAACTGTCTTTTCATATATTTGCCCATTTTATAATTGGGCTGTCTGTACTATTGTCATTGAGTTGTAGGATTTCTTTATATATGCAAGATATCAGTCTTTTGTCAGATACATGGTTTCCAAAAATTTTTTCCCATTGAGTTGGCTGCCTCTTTACCTTTTTGAGAAATTCCTTTGAGGTGCAGAAACTTCTAAGCTTGAGGAGTTCCCATTTATCTATTTTCTCTTTTGTTGCTTGTGCTTTGGGTGTAAAGTCTAGGAAGTGGCCACCTAATACAAGGTCTTGAAGATGTTTTCCTACATTATCTTATAGGAGTTTTATGGAACTTTCTTTTATATTGTGATCTTTCGTCCATTTTGAGTTAATTTTTGTGTAGGGGGTGAGGTAGGGGTCCTCTTTCATTCTTTTGGATATGGATATCCAACTCTCCCAGCCCCATTTGTTGAATAGACCATTATGACCCAGTTCAGTGACTTTGGGGGCCTTATCAAAGATCAGTCGGCCATAGATCTGAGGGTGTATCTCTGAATTCTCAGTTCGATTCCATTGATCTATATGTCTATCTTTGTGCCAGTACCATGCTGTTTTGACAACTGTGGCTTTATAATAAACTTCAAAGTCAGGGAGTGTAAGTCCTCCCACTTCGTTTTTCTTTTTTAGAGTGTCTTTAGCAATTCGAGGCATCTTCCCTTTCCAAATAAATTTGATAACTAGCTTTTCCAAGTCTACAACGTCGGTTGTTGGAATTTTGATTGGGATTGCATTGAATCTGTAGATGAGTTTGGGTAGAATTGACATCTTAATGGCATTTAGCCTTCCTATCCATGAACATGGAATATTTTTCCATCTTTTAAGGTCCCCTTCTATTTCTTTTAATAGAGTTATGCAGTTTTCTTTGTATAGGTCTTTTACATCTTTGGTTAAGTTTATTCCTAGGTACTTGATTTTTTTAGTTGCTATTGAAAATGGTATCTTTTTCTTGAGTGTCTCTTCAGTTTGTTCATTTCTAGCATATAGAAACATTACTGACTTATGTGCATTAACCTTGTATCCCGCTACTTTGCTAAATTTGTTTATTAGCTCTAGTAGCTGTATCGTCGATTTCTCGGGGGTTTCCACATATAAGATCATATCATCTGCAAACAATGACAGTTTTACTTCTTCTTTTCCAATTTGGATGCCTTTTATTTCTTTGTCTTGCCGGATTGCCCTGGCTAGCACTTCCAGCACAATGTTGAATAACAGTGGTGACAGCGGGCATCCTTGTCTTGTTCCTGATCTTAGAGGGAAGGCTTTCAGTCTCTCACCATTGAGTACTATGCTGGCTGTGGGTTTTTCATATATGCTCTTTATCATACTGAGGAAGTTTCCTTCAATTCCTACCTTTTGAAGTGTTTTTATCAAAAACGGATGTTGGATTTTGTGAAATGCTTTTTCAGCATCTATTGAGATGATCATTTGATTTTTCCCTTTTGACTTGTTAATGTGTTGTAATACATTGATTGATTTTCTTATGTTGAACCATCCTTGCATGCCGGGAATGAACCCCACTTGGTCATGGTGTATGATTTTTTTAATGTGTCTTTGGATTCGATTTGCAAGTATTTTGTTGAGGATTTTTGCATCTATATTCATTAGGGAGATTGGCTGGTAGTTTTCCTTTTTTGTAGCATCTTTGCCTGGTTTTGGTATTAGATTGATGTTAGCTTCATAAAATGAGTTAGGTAGTGTTCCATTTTCTTCAATGTTTTGAAAGAGTTTGAGTAAGATTGGTGTCAGTTCTTTCTGGAAAGTTTGGTAGAATTCCCCTGTGAAGCCATCTGGCCCTGGGCATTTATTTGTGGGAAGATTTTTTTTTTCATTTTTATTGAGATTGTTCAGATACCATACAATTATCCAAAGATCCAAAGTGTACAATCACTTGCCCTTGGGTACCCTCATACAGCTGTGCATCCATCACACTTAATTTTTGTTCAATTTTTAGAAACTTTTCATTACTCCAGACAAGAAATAAAGTGAAAGATGAAAAAAGAAAAAAAGAAACGGAAACTCTAAACCTCCCCTATCCCTAACCAACCCCCCTCAATTGTTGACTCCTAGTATTGATATAGTATGCTTGTTTCTGTTTATGAAAAAATGTTGAAATACTAGTAACTGTAGTATATAGTTTGTAATAGGTATATAGTTCTTCCCTATATGCCCCTCTATTATTAACTTCTAATTTTATTGTCATACATTTGTTCTGGTTCATGAAGTGATTTCTAGTATTTGTACAGTTGATCATGGACATTGCCCACCATAGGATTCAGTTTTATACATTTCCATCTTTTGACCTCCAACTTTCCTTCTGGTGACATATATGACTCTGAGCTTCCCCTTTCCACCTCATTCACACACCATTCGGCACTGTAGTTATTCTCACATCTTGCTACCAACACCCCTGTTCATTTCCAAACATTTAAGTTCATCCTAATTGAACATTCTGCTCATACTAAGCAAGAGCATCTACATTTCTTCCACAAGGCAGGAGGGAGAGTCAAAGAAGGTAGAGAGGCAAAAGAAAGAGGAAGCAAAAAAATGACAGCTAGGAAGCAGCAAAAGGAAAAATAACCTTAAATCAAAGTAGAATAAAGAATCAGACAATACCACCAATGTCAAGTGTCTAACATGCCTCCCCTATCCTCCCTCTTATCTGCATTCACCTTGGTATATCACCTTTGTTACATTAAAGGAAGCATAATACAATGATTCTATTAGTTACAGTCTCTAGTTTATGCTGATTGCATCCCTCCCCCAATGCCTCCCCATTTTTAACACCTTGCAAGGCTGACATTTGCTTGTTCTCCCTCGTAAAAGAACATATTTGTACATTTTATCACAATTGTTGAATACTCTAGATTTCACCAAGTTACACAGTCCCAGTCGTTATCTTTCCTCCTTTCTTGTGTTGTCTCACATGCTCCCCATCTTCCTCTCTCAACCGTATTCATAGTTACCTTTGTTCAGTGTACTTCCATTGTTGTGCTACCATCTCCCAAAATTGTGTTCCAAACCACACACTCCTGTCTTCTATCACCCTGTAGTGCTCCTTTTAGTATTTCCTGTAGGGCAGGTGTCTTGTTCACAAAGTCTCTCATTGTCTGTTTGTCAGAGAATATTTTGAGCTCTCCCTCATATTTGAAGGACAGCTTTGCTGGATACAGGATTCTTGGTTGGTGGTTTTTCTCTTTCAGTATCTTAAATATATCACACCATTTCTTTCTTGCCTCCATGGTTTCTGCTGAGAGATCCGCACATAGTCTTATTAAGCTTCCTTTGTATGTAATGGATTGTTTTTCTCTTGCTGCTTTCAGGATTCTCTCTTTGTCTTTGACATTTGATAATCTGATTATTAAGTGTCTTGGCGTAGGCCTATTCATAGCTCTTCTGTTTGGAGTATGCTGCGCTTCTTGGATCTGTAATTTTATGTCTTTCATAAGAGATGGGAAATTTTCATTAATTATTTCCTCTATTATTGCTTCTGCCCCCTTTCCCTTCTCTTCTCCTTCTGGGACACCAATGATACATACATTATTGTACTTTGTTTCATCCTTGAGTTCCTGGAGACGTTGCTCAAATTTTTTCATTCTTTTCTCCATCTGCTCCTTTGCGTGTAGGCTTTCAGGTGTTTTGTTCTCCAGTTCCTGAGTGTTTTCTTCTGCCTCTTGAGATCTGCTGTTGTATGTTTCCATTGTGTCTTTCATCTCTTGTGTTGTGCCTTTCATTTCCATAGATTTTACTAGTAGGTTTTTTGAACTTTTGATTTCTGCCGTATACATGTCCAGTGCTTCCTTTACAGCCTCTATCTCTTTTGCAACATCTCTAAACTTTTTGAATTGATTTAGCATTAGTTGTTTAAATTCCTGTATCTCAGTTGAAGTGTACATTTGTTCCTTTGACTGGGCCATAACTTTGTTTTTCTTAGTGTAGGTTGTAATTTTCTGTTGTCTAGGCATGGTTTCCTTGGTTATCCAAATCAGGTTTTCCCAGACCAGAACAGGCTCAGGTCCCAAAGGGAAGAAATATTCAGTATCTGGTTTCCCTGCGGGTGTGTCTTAGAAAGTTTCTCCACCCTTTGATGCCTCGGGTCACTGTGCTTTTCTGCCCAGCAGGTGACGCCTGTTAGCCTATAATCCTTGACTGGTGTGAGGAGGTATGGCCGTGTTCCCCCAGGCTCTGGGGTCTGGTTCTGAATGGAAAGGGCCCCACCCCTTTTCTCCTAGAGAAGACAGACCTCTCAGGTGGAGGTCATTAGCATTTCAATGGGCTCTCTCTCTGCTTGTGGTGTCTCCACCTTTCCCAGAGTCACAGCCCTGGAAACTGAAAATGACTGAGGCTTTCTCCACTGAGCCAAAAAAGAAACAGATAGTTCCCTTCAGACGGAGTCCAAGGCGACCCTCCGGATCTCCCAGGTCAGTCGTCACCCAAAGCCTCTGTCTGTTTTTTGGGGCTGCGTACCTGTAGTGAGCAGTTCACACTTGCTACTTAAAACCCCAGTTGGAGCTCAGCTGAGCTGTATTCGCTTGCTGGGAGAGAGCTTCTCTCTGGCACCACGAGGCTTTGCAGCTCGGGCTATGGGGGAGGGGGTCTCCCGACCTGGTTCCGCAGGTTTTACTTACAGATTTTATGCTGTGTTCTCGGGCATTCCTCCCAATTCAGGTTGGCGTATGATGAATGGACGGTCTCGTTTGTCCCCCCGCAGTTATTCTGGGTTATTTACTAGTTGTTTCTGGTTTTCTGTAGTTGTTCCAGGGGGACTACTTAGCTTCCACTCCTCTCTATGCCGCCATCTTGTCCCGAGTCTGTGGGAAGATTTTTGATGACTGATTGGATCTCTTTGCTTGTGATGGGTTGGTTGAGGTCTTCTATTTCTTGTCTGGTCAGTCTAGGTTGTTCATATGTTTCCAGGAAATTGTCCATTTCCTCTACATTATCCAGTTTGTTGCCATACAGTTGTTCATAGTATCCTCTTATAATTTTTTTAATTTCTTCAGGATCTGCAGTTATGTCACCTTTTTCATTCATTATTTTGTTTATATGGGTCTTCTCTCTTTTTGATTTTGTCAGTCTAGCTAGGGGCTTGTCAATCTTGTTGATCTTCTCTAAGAACCAACTTTTGGTGATATTTATCCTCTCTATTGTTTTTTTGTTCTCTATGTCATTTATTTCTGCTTTAATCCTTGTTATTTCTTTTCTTCTACTTGGTTTAGGATTGGTTTGCTGTTCATTTCCTAGCTTCTTCAGTTGATCCATTAGTTCTTTGATTTTGGCTCTTTCTTCCTTTTTAATATGTGCGTTTAGTGCTATAAATTTCCCCCTAAGCACTGCTTTTGCTGCATCCCATAGGTTTTGGTATGTTGTGTTCTCATTTTCATTTGTCTCTATATATTTAGCAATTTCTCTTGGTATTTCTTCTTTAACCCACTGATTGTTTAGGAGTGTGTTGTTTAACCTCCAGGTATTTGTGAATTTTCTAAGTCTCTGATGGTTATTGACTTCTAATTGTATTCCATTGTGGTCAGAGAATGTGCTTTGAATAATTTCAATCTTTTTAAATTTATTGAAGCTTGTTTTATGTCCCAGCATATGATCTATTCTGGAGAAATTTCCATGAGCACTAGAAAAGTATGTGTATCCTGGTGATTTGGGATGTAATGTTCTGTATATGTCTGTTAAATCTAATTCATTTATCAGATTGTTTAGGTTTTCAATTTCCTTATTGGTCTTCTGTCTGGTTGATCTATCTATAGGAGAGAGTGATGTGTTGAAGTGTCCCAGAATTATTGCAGAAACGTCAATTGCTTCCTTTAGTTTTGCCAGTGTTTGTCTCATGTATTTTGTGGCACCTTGATTGGGTGCATAGACATTTATGATTGTTATTTCCTCTTGTTGAATTGTCCCTTTTATTAGTACGTAGTGGCCTTCTTTGTCTCTCAAAACATCCCTGCATTTGAAGTCTATTTTATCTGAGATTAATATTGCTACACCTGCTTTCTTTTGGCTGTAGCTTGCATGAAATATTTTTTTCCATCCTTTCACTTTCAATTTCTTTGTGTCCCTGTGTCTAAGATGAGTCTCTTGCATGCAACATATTGATGGTTCATTTTTTTTGATCCATTCTGAGAATCTGTATCTTTTAATTGGGGAGTTTAATCCATTTACATTCAACGTTATAACCGTGAAAGCATTTCTTGAATCAGCCATCTTACCCTTTGGTTTATGTTTGTCATATATATTTTTCCCCTCTCTGTATTAATATCCTTTATTGTACCCATACCGAATCTCTTTAGTGCTGAACCTTTCTCCAAGTCTCTCTGTCCTTTCTTTGTTTCTCTGTCTGTAGGGCTCCCTTTAGTATCTCCAGTTGGGCAGGTCTCTTGCTAGCAAATTCTCTCAGCATTTGTTTGTCTGTGAAAAATGTAAGCTCTCCCTCAAATTTGAAGGAGAGCTTTGCTGGATAAAGTATTCTTGGTTGGAAATTTTTCTCACTCAGAATTTGAAATATATCGTGCCACTGCCTTCTCGCCTCCATAGTGGCTGCTGAGTAGTCACTACTTATTCTTATGCTCTTTCCTTTGTATGTGGTGAATTGCTTTTCTCTTGCTGCTTTCAGAACTTGCTCCTTCTGTTCCGTGTTTGACAGTGTGATCAGAATATGTCTCGGAGTGGGTTTATTTGGATTTATTCTATTTGGAGTTCGCTGAGCTTTTATGATTTGTGTATTTATGTTGTTTAGAAGATTTGGGAAGTTTTCCCTAACAATTTCTTTGAATACTCTTCCTAGACTGTTACCCTTTTCTTCCCCTTCTGGAACACCAATGAGTCTTATATTTGGATGTTTTATATTATCTATCATATCCCTGAGGTCCATTTCTATTTTTTCAATTTTTTCCCCATTCTTTCTTTTGTGCTTTCATTTCCATTCTGTCATCTTCCAGGTCACTGATTCGTTGTTCAACTTCCTCTAGTCTTGTACTATGAGTATCCAGAATCTTTTTAATTTGGTCAGCAGTTTCTTTAATTTCCATAAGATCATCTATTTTTTTATTTAGTCTTGCAATGTCTTCTTTATGCTCTTCTAGGGTCTTCTTGATATCCTTTGTATCCCGTACTATGGTCTCATTGTTCATCTTTAGTTCTTTGAGTAGCTGCTCTAGGTGCTGTGTCTCTCCTTATCTTTTGATTTGGGTGCTTGGGCTTGGGTTATCCATAGCGTCTGGTTTTTTCATATGCTTTATAATTTTCTGTTGTTTTTGGCCTCTTGGCATTTGCTTAACTTGATAGGGTTCTTTTAGGATTTGTAGACCAATTGAAATCCTTATCTCTAATTTATCAGATCTACAGCTTTGTGGAGTACACTTTCTCTAACTAACCGGCAGGTGGCGTCCACGAGCCACCTGTTCTCCACAAGCCAGTTCTCCCCTGCTTTGCCTTTGTGGTGAGTGGGGGAGTGAGTCTTGTGGGGTCCAATTGGTGTACCAAGCTTGCGTGTGTAGTTGGTGTTGCCCGCCCTGTATATGGGGCGTGTTTGTGGGCAGTAACGGATGGGGGGGTGGCTCTAACAATCAAATCTCCCTGGTGATCCTGGAGTTTTAAAGCTGCTGCAATAGTCTAATCCTTCAGTTCAGTCCTGCCGCAGTTTGTCTCTGCCACTGACCCACAAGTCCTTGGTATTGGCGTATGGCTCCTGAGACTTGCTAGTGGGTCCCTCTTCCAGGCCGTGCACCCCCTGGTCCTCTGTTGAGGGATGAGTGTGCTATGTCACAGGTGAGTGCCATCCCCCCAGGGTGGTTCTGGGCTGCTGGGCTGTGTAGGGAGGCTCCCAGTCTGCTGAAATGATGGCTGAATGGGGCTTTGTTAATTCACACGGCTCCACCTTCCCAACTCTGGGACAATCAGCTGAGGTTGCAGGGAAGGCTAATGTCCATGCCCAGTTTTGTGGTGTGTGCCTGTTATTTGAAGCACTTCCATCACACTGGGCTGTCTGGGGCAGCTCTGGGCTATGGGGCTGGCGATGGGCAGGAGTGTTTCCTGTCCACCAGGATGATGGCTGTGAGTGGTCACCCCCCTTTTCTTGGCAGGTTGTGGTGTTTAGTGAATTTTCTCAGCCACTGAATTATTGCCTTTTGTCTCAGAGCTCTCTTAGTTCTGCTCTTGTCTTGACCTGCCCAAATTGCAAGTCTTTGAAGCTTTCTGTATTGGGCTTCTTAGAGTAATTGTTTTAGAAAAAGAAAAAAGGATTTAAAAAAAAAAAGGGCCCTCCTCACAGATCTAATGGGTTATTGAAATGCTAAGAGACAAAGCAATTAGGGCCATTAAGGAAAGGTCCGCAGGGCAGAGAGATCAGCTTTTCTTCGGGATTTGCATATGAGCCTCAGGGCCTGAGCTCTGCTCTTCCCCTTTCTATGTTCACCAGAACTCCAAAAATCCTCTGCTTTTATTTTGGAGTTTTTCTTGCTGTTTTTTGCTATGCCTGTCTCCTCTCTGCTGGGCTGGCTGCTCTCAGATTCTCTGGTGTCTGTTCTCAGTCTATCTATGGTTGGAGTTTGGATTAGTAGAATGAGTTTCCGATAAGGGCTGCCAGTGCAGTTCTCCCTTCTCCTT
The DNA here is from genome assembly GCF_015220235.1 of Choloepus didactylus. Taxonomy (NCBI): domain Eukaryota; kingdom Metazoa; phylum Chordata; class Mammalia; order Pilosa; family Megalonychidae; genus Choloepus; species Choloepus didactylus. The sequence goes on along the minus strand of NC_051334.1, from coordinate 46,488,374 downwards.
CCTGGAGCTGACAGCCCCTCCTCCCACAGGACTGAGCCTGGCAGGGAGGAGTGCGGGTCCCCTGGCCACAAAATCTTACAGATTTCGCTGATCTCAGCAGTTCCACATTTTCATGAGTGTTGTATGAAGTATGCCCAAAGTCAGATTGCTCTGTGGTGTCCAGTCCACACAGTTCCTGGCTTTCTACCTACTTTCCTGGAGGAGTAACTAAAACATACAGCTCTCCAGTCCGCCATCTTGCCCCGCCTCCACATAGTCTTATTAAGCTTCCTTTGTATGTAATGGATCGCTTTTCTCTTGATGCTTTCAGGATTCTCTCTTTGTCTTTGACATTTGATAATCTGATTATTAAGTGTCTTGGCATAGGTTTATTCAGATCCATTCTGTTTGGGTATGCTGTGCTTCTTGGATCTGTAATTTTATGTCTTTCATAAGAGATGGGAAATTTTCATTGATTATTTCCTCTATTATTGCTTCTTCCCCTTTTTCCTTCTCTTCTCCTTCTGGGACACCAATGATATGTACATTATTGAACTTTGTTTCATCCTTGAGTTCCCGGAGATGTTGCTCATATTTTTTCAGTCTTTTCTCTATCTGTTCTTTTGTGCGTAGGCTTTCAGTTGCCTTCTTCTCTATTTCCTGAGTGTTTTCTTCTGCCTCTTGAGATCTGCTGTTGTATTTTTCCATTGTATCTTTCATCTCTTGTGTTGTGCCTTTCATTTTCATAGATTCTACTAGTTGTTTTTTTGAACTTTCGATTTCTGCCTTATATATGCCCAGTGTTTCCTTTACAGCCTCTGTCTCTTTTGCAATATCTTCTCTAAGCTTTTTGAATTGATTTAGCATTAGTTGTTTAAATTCCTGTATCTCAGTTGAGGTGTAAGTTTGTTCCTTTGACTGGGCCATAACTTTGCTTTTCTTAGTGTAGGTTGCAATTTTCTGTTGTCTAGGCATGGTTTCCTTGGTGTTCCAAATCAAGTTTTCTCCCCCTGGTTCCTTTTAATGGGCAACAGTATTTCGAAACTAAGATCTGGCATTAGATGCATTCATTGCTACTGATGTGTCAGTGTTTCTAGGTCTTCTCAGAGAACAGATCCAAGAAATATCTGCATATACATGTACACACACATACTCACACACATGCATGCATAAACACAGATGGTTGCAATTTTGGTTTAAGTCAAAAGAATAAAGCATTAGCTCAAATTTTGTTCTCTAACAGAATCAGTGGAGATGGCATTTTACGTCACACTTTGGTAACAAACACCTATCCCCATGAGTTGATCTGGGGGCAAGTTTTAAAATTTTGTCCCAATTCACTTATATAGAACCATCAACATACTCTTTCAGAGGAGGTAAGGTGATCAGGAGCTTTGAAAGGCAGGACAGAGTTGACAATGGAACTGGAAGGGCCTTTCGTGCCTAGGAAAGAGTTGTGAGCAAGACTGACAAATGGAGAAGAAAAGAAGAAAGATTGGGAGCCTGGAAAAGCCACAATATCTAACATTAGAAATTAGATCTCATAAGAAAAGGAAAAGAAGAGAGGTGTCATGGAAACATTTTATAAATATAAGAATTCTGTATCAATGTCAGAGCAAAACTCCTGGTGAGTTTAGGAAACAAGTCATTTCAGCTGAACCATCCATCTAGTCTCACTGTGTAGAAGTCACCATGTAGTTATGTTTATTATTGTGTTTTTATTACTGTCTTTGCCAATCTATGATGCCTTACTCAACCCTGTATCCACTGTAGCACTTACTACCTTGTAGTTGTTCAAGAAATGTATTCTAAAAGTTTCTGAATTCAGCCTCTTTGTAGCATTTAAAATATCTTTAACTGGTACTCATTGCTTCTGAGGTAATATTTGTAATTTAATTTTATTATGAACCCTTAGTTAATTTAATGACAATATATCCAACAAAAGGAATGAACGCCCACAACATCTTAGAAAAATGGGTTGCTTTTGAAAAAGAAATGCACTGAGTAATATAAATATTAAGTTCTACATTCAAAGTAACTTTCCACTTAAAAGCAGTCCAAATTCAGAGCAAGTCTGCCATGCCATAGTAGGGAGAGCTCCACAATGGAAATGGATGTGATGTGAATAAATTGCTCAACCTCTGGGACTAGTTTCCTTTTCTATAAATTGGGGGTAATAATACCTGACTTGTAGCATGGTTATGGGAATTAAATAGGTTAATGCATGTTGAAGGTATTGGATATCTCTTTTAATGCCTTTCAAAAGCCATGTAGGGATGGAAGGGTTTCCAGGGGGCTGGCTACAGCAGGAAGAGGCAGGAAGCAGATTCCTTGAATGGGCTTGGCCAATGCAAAGGAAATCCTCTCGGCTATACAGGCACCTCTAGAAGTGTTGTGGTCTGAATTTCCATGTTAGAAGAGGAGTGGCAAAGTCAAGTCTGATCTGCGTGGCTGGAAATTTAAGTCATCTGAAGGTCTGTTCTACATGGGAAGAAGGATAGGAGGAGGCAAACTCAGCATAAGGAGGCTTTCTATAGAAGAGATTACTGTTGTCAAGTCCAATGTAGAGAATTTAAAATGGCCACAAATTCTTTGACACTTCTCTCATTGAGAGGTGCTATTTATTCCCTTCTACTAAATCTGGGCTGCCTTGTGATTGCTTTGACCAGTAGAGTATGGCAGAAGGGATGCTCTGCCACTTCTGGGCTTAGCCTTTAAGAGGACTGGCAGTTTCTGCTTCCTCTCTCTTGAAGTCCTGAGTCACTGTTTAAGAAGTCTGACTACACTAAGGTCACCATGCTGTGAGGAAGCCCAGGCTAGCCACATGGAAAATCCATGTGGGAGGAAAGAGAGAGGGAGAGAGACCCAGCCAGTCCCCAAACATTTCATTCCCAGTTGTACAAAATATCTAGGCTGAGGCTCCAGAATTTGTGGAGCAGAGATGAACTTCCTCTCTGTGGCCTGAATTCCTGGCCCATTATGAGATACAATAATAATATTAATTTGTTGTTTTAACCCACTGTTCCAGTTTGCTAAAGCTGCTGGAAATGCAATATACCAGAAATGGATTGGCTTTTACCATGGGGGTTTATTAGTTCACAAATTTACAGTTTTAAGGCCATGACAATATCCAAATTAAGGCATCAAGAGATAGATACCTTCTCTAAGGAAAAAGATGATGGCATCCAGAACACCTCTGTCACATGGGAAGGCACATAGTCTGCTGGTCCTTTGTTCCTGGGTTGCATTGCTTGGCTTCTGATTCCAGTGGCTTTCTCCTTAAGTATCTGTGGGTTCTCACTTAGCTTTTCTGGGGCAAACTCTGGGCTTCATCTCTTAGCTTAGCATCTCCAAATGTTTGGGTCTGTGTTGGCTGTGAGCTCTCTTCAGAATGTCGCTGCCTTTTATCTTCTCACGTCTCCAAGGAAATAACCTAATCAAAACATCCCACCCACAATTGGGTGGGTCACATCTCCATGGAAACAACCTAATCAAAAGATCCCGCCCACAGTAAGTCTGTGTCCACAAGACTGGGGTGCATAATAGATTCAAACCAGCACACCCACTAAGTTTGGGTTTGGAGCTTTTCATGCAGCAATAGATAACTGGAACTACCAGTGATGGTATCTCAGGAATGGACAGGTCCAATGGAGATGAAGGTGGGGATAGGGGGACTGGATATTGGTCTTATGGGAAAGGAACCTAGCAGTGTGGGCAAGTGGGTGAGATTTGGAGTTGGCTCCAGATGCAGCAGAGACTCAGAAAACATGCCAGCAAAAGTCAGGTCACATACACTGGAAAACCACAGTGTAGGGTCAGTGGAAGTCTGTTGACTTTGGAGATAAAGGTGGAGGATGAGCTTGGGGATGACATGGACACCCACATGTTCCCCCCTGGACCTACCAGAAAGCTGATTGGAAGGAGAAATGGATTCTAGTCCCCACTCACTAGTGCCAAGCTTGGTTCTCATCAACCCATGAATTGGAAGGCAATTCCTAACTGCCCACAACTGGGAAGGAGTGGTTGGGCAGATTCAGGGATGCCCACTGAGGTGGGAATAGGAAGGGGGATTTTTCTGGGATGGCAAGACTGCAGATATTGACACTACAGAAAGAAAGAAAAGAAAGAAGGAGACACTGTCAGATCTAGTGGCACCAAGGGCAGGCGTGCAGAGGAATGGCTCTCCAGTCCATCATTCAAGCTGTCTACAATCTGGCACCCACCTGTCTTTCCTACGTTGTTCTCCATGGCTTGTCTGTTTTCTATATGACTCCCACTTCCTTACTTCAATGCCTTCACCCAAACAAATGGATATTCTTTCCTGGCATCACATCTGGACCCCAGACTCCTATGAAGTACCCTTGAAATGCCACATCCCATATGAGGATTGCCTCTGATCCCTCAATGTGAAAGTAACCATACAGTCTCTGAACTCTTAGGGTATATTGATTGCATGTTGCACAACAATGAAGGTCTTGTCTTTCCCTTCCCCACAGCCCAGGGCATTGTATGTGAGCCTCATCTCACTTCTGAAACTGCCCAACATCATGACCTCCCACAGCAACTCAAAACAGAGTGGGCCCTGAATACACTTAATTGAATTAGTGATTGGAAGTAAATCATAATATTTATGAAGACTCTGGCATTATTTAAAGTGGACATATTTTAGAACTCAGGTAACTTGTCCATGGCCATATAACTAATAAGAATAGATTCAGTCCAAATCCAGAGGAAGGGGCTCTAGAGCAGGTGCTCCAAACTCTACTCTATGCTGCATAGTGAGAGCTTCCTGTCTATCCAGAAGACAGGAGACTACTGAATTAGTTAAGCCAATTAAAAATCAAAAATGTCAATTTATAAGCTAGGTCCAATTAAAATAAACTTTCATTTATTTGTGAATTGCGTGCAAGGTGGGTGAGACAGTCTCTGCCTTCAAGGATATTATATGCTAATGTGCATGCAGAGTCCCCTATTGAAAAGGCAATTGGTGTTCTAATGTCTGGGGTGAAAATTTTCACCTAATACAACCTGTTTTACTCAAGTTGTTAAAAACTTGTCAGTCACTGAAAATAGGCTGTGGTGATTTTTCCTCTTTGGGGTCCTCTATACTTCCAGATGCCTGGCTAGCTTGAGTCTCCCACTGTGTATAAATCTACACTGTGGGATATGGTTGGCTGCAAAAGACAGAACCGACAGCTCTGACCCTTCTACAAGACCCATATGGGGTAAGGTCTCCAAGTCTTGGTGGGGATTGAGAAAAGGGAAGACTGAGGAAGACAGGAGCAAGTGAAGGTGAGAAAGCCAAAGAAATAGAAGCAAAAGGTGTAAGATGGGAATTAAAAGAAGGGGAAGAATTAGAGGAGAAAAAAATAAAAGAAAAGGAAGTGGAGGGAGAAAGGGAGATAGTACTTTGGAAACTCAATGAGAGGACTAAACATAAATCAATAGGCAACAACGACAGCAGCAACAAATGAGAACCAATTGTGTTTTTATTTGCAGTTTTGTTACCAAAATGTAACTGTCAACTTATTCAATATCTTGAATTCATTAGATAATGTCTTCATATCTTCCAAAAATATTTAGATTTGAATGAAAGGATTCTTCCTATGAAATATTTCTGTGGGCAAATATCTCCAATCAGGATTAAGAATTGATTTCTTAAGGGTGTGAGGGTAAACCTGGCATGATGGAACTCTGGCAGGCTAATAATTTGGACTACCATCAAACAAATACTCTTAAACTGTTCCTTCAACATTTTCTTTTAAGCACAGTGGAATGATTCATGGGGCACGGACAGTGAAGAAGGACCTTCATGGTATCAAGCAAATACATTTCTATGTCCCCAACAATACAGTTCTGCCTCACACTGGCTGACCTTACTTGGCGAAAAGAAGTTCCAACTTTTACTTTGCCCCAAGGGCAGTCAGGATCTAGGGAAAGAAACTCCATGCCCAGTGAGGGCTATAAAGTTTGGTGTGCCAGTGTACTGGAGTGCTTTCTCTTTCTTCCTGGTGGAATCTGGTCCAGGGATACTATACTAGGCAGCAAAGACTGACTGGTCAGGTAGTCCCAGGCCTCTGAGCATCAGCTGCCCTGTGGGGCTGCCAGGATAGCTTTTTGTCCCAATTCAGCTTTTGAATTTAAGGTAAAGAGCAAAGCAGGCCTTTGGATGCTCAAGAAACTTTTCTTGGATGAATCAGCCATCCATGGGATCAGCCCAAGCTATCAGAGCTTTGCACTTGGGTTTGTAAGAATCTCAATTAGTAATCATGTTTTACTTGGCACTTTGCAAAAGTCTTTGTGTCTATCTTCTGAGGTCCCTTCAAGGAGAAAGGACAGCTGAGTTGAGGCAATATTTAAGTATTCTTGGATCTTTAGCCTAATCCCATCATAATATTCCTTTGTTATACCCCATTGCATCCCCAATCACAGGGTTTTATTGAAACAAAAAACTACCCTTTCAAAGAGTAAGTACATAGAATCAATCTTTCCTTCTAGAGGGAAAAAGAGTATTTTGGTATCTACTATAATGTGTATACACTCCCTATATGTTTATTACATCTTTTAGAACCTGAATCAATTTATTAACTGATCCACAAAATCCATAATGAAACACAAATTTCATAGAAAACAGTGGTTCAAACTAAGTCCACCAAATTTGAACTGTCTCTATAATATTTGGCCATTGCTATGGGGAGGTGTTCTTTATTGGTGTGTGTTTTGTTGTTGTTGGCAGTGCTTCTCAGGATTTTTGGTAGTTTCTTCTAATTTGGTATGGGCCACTTGTAATCTAGATAGTTTCTGTCGATGTGAATTTTAATGCATAATTTATTAAGTTGTATACCATTTATTCATAAAGTCAATTATTCAGAAAAATGAAAATTTTATAAATGCAGTTAGAACTTTGAAGTTATGGACAATAATTACCTTTTATTAGCTTATGTATCCAATTTGCCATTATCTCTTTTGGTTTTATAGTGTCAAAAAAGTCCTTGTTTACAAGATAAATAGTTTAAATTGATGGCACCTTTTAAACAACTTGTCTTGCGGTTTTGGGACACTTTTCAAAGTGGAAGGAATGATAATTTAAGACACTTACTTGAAACAGATTTAAGATAGTATGAATTAAAGGGTGCTGGTAGTCTTCTGCTTTTAAATTTGGTAGGTAATAGATTTGAATGTGTGTTCTTTTTATAAGTGATGAAAACACTTCTGATGAGGTCTAGGGTTCTGTGAAACAGTTAAATAGGCACTTTGGTAGACCCTTAACCTTTAAGGTTTCTGGTGCGTACATTTACAGTTGTTACCTTTTGAGGGGGCTCCTGCTCCAAGACCCTTTTGTGAATAGGTGATATATTCTTAGATAGGACCTTTTTATCATTTTCCTTACCAGGAAAAACACCTACCTGTCCTAGAAACTTTGTCCTTTATAAAATTACTGAATTAAACCCAGATTAAGCAATTATTCTCTGTAATTTTAACATTTACAATCCAATGCAATAAGCAATATCCCACTTTTCTTATGCTATTAAATTCATGTCTTGGTTTCAGAAAAGAAATCTACCTAGTTAAAATAATAGGCATTTTTAAGAATGACAACTATCTTTTGTTTTCCCAGCATATTGGTGTGAATATTTGTATTTTATCCATACACAGTAAATCATCAAATGCTTCCTTTTGCTTTCTGTTTATAAGTTATTAAATTCTAAGAAGTTAAAGAAGAAAACCTCTTAATTATCAGTTAAGTACCTTGTGGCCTACTTCCTCTGGCTCTACTGCTAAAAGTAGTTGCTTTGTTCATCTTTCTCTACCTTAGTAGTTTGGAAAGTATGGCCTGCGGATCCCTGGGGGTCCCCAAGATTCTTCAAGGGGCTGCAAGATCAAAATTATTTTCTTGTTACTACTAAGGTGCCTTTTCCACTGTACTGACATTTCCACTGATGGTGCAAAAGTAATGGTGAGTAAACTTGCTGGCATCCTTGCATGAATCAAGGCAGCAGCATCAAACAGTTCTAGTAGTTATGATATTCTTCACTGTCACACACTTGCTGTAAAAATAAAATAAAACAAAACACAGCAAAATAAAATAAGCCAGTTTCACTTAAAGATGTCCTTGATGAAGCAACAGAAATTATGGTTTGTTAACTTTAAAACCTTCAGCATATATCCTTTTCTTTGTTTTGTTTCAGTTTTCAGTTCCCCAACCTAGAAAGCTCTTTTCCTCACATTCTCACCAATCACAAGGCTTCTCATCTTTCAAGACCTCTCCTTATTGTTAACTTTTGTGTGACAACTTCCCTGAGGTCATCAGTTGGATGTAATTGATCTTCCATCCTCATGCTCTGCCTGTCTTTAAGCTAATGGGGAGCATTTCCTGTCCATCATTTTGCATGGGTCCTATCAGGTCTTGTGTTGTCTGTTGTAGTTTTTCATCATTTCTCTTGTACCCCCAGATGACATTGCTTCCCTGTTCTGCTTTCAATTTAGGGCTCACATGGGGCACCTGGAGAGTGAACCTCTGCCTTCTTCAAGTCTTTGTCTGAATGTCTACCTGTTAGTAGAGGGGAGGAGGAAAAGTGGATGTCTGACTTTCACCTGACCAGAGCCATCAGTAGAGCCCAGTGCTTCAGGATTCTCAAATACAAGCTTGGATTGATATACTTAAAGGAAAAATCTAAGCCTGTTCTTTCTTTTTATTTTTTAAGTATTATTTTAATGTTTTGCATGACAGAATGGGAAGTATACATAAAGGACTTCTGCTACATTCTGAGCTATGATAGTTGTCTCAAGGCAGCAGTATTTGTGAAAATGAGTTGTGAGTGAATTGGGTGCTTTTTTTTCATAGAAGACCATTTTTACTTGAGAGAATGACTGGCAAACAAATCATAGTTATTCAGACTTGGGTATTTGGCAGATATTTTCTTGAAAATGGATGAAGGGAGGCTGTTATTTCAAGGAAAACAACTGACAGCATTTGTTGCCAAAGATAAAATTCCAGCTTTCAAGAGAAAATTAGAATTTTGGAAAGCTTATATCTGCCACTGTGAGCTTGCCAGTTTCCCAATACTTAAAGGCATTTTTTGATGAGATTGGTGGCTATATTATCAAATATGATTTTTTGATATTGTATAATGAAATATATCAACATTTGGGAGACCTGTATAACTTTGGTGAACCAAAATTTTCCAGATGATCAATTCATAGTTTTATAAAATTGTGCATGAGTAAAACATTCATTCCAAGTGCAAGATAGGTCAATTGATCTTGTTTTTAAAATTCATTTTTATTGAGATATATTCACATACCATGCAGTCATACAAAACAAAGCATGCATTCAATTGTTTACAGTACCATTACATAGTTGTGCATTCATTACCAAAATTAATTTTTGACATTTGCATTACCACACACACAAAAATAATAAGAATAAAAATTAATGTCAAAAAGAACAATTAAAATAAAAAAGAACACTGGGTGCCTTTTTTTTTTCTTCCCCCATTTTTCTACTCATCCATCCATAAACTAGACAAAGGGGAGTGTGGTCCATATGGCTTTCCCAATCACATTGTCACCCCTCATAAGCTACATTTTTATACAATTGTCTTCAAGATTCATGGGTTCTGGGTTGTAGTTTGATAGTTTCAAGTATTTACTGCTAGCTATTCCAATTCATTAGAACCTAAAAAGGGTTGTCTATATTGTGCATAAGAGTGCCCACCAGAGTGACCTCTTGGCTCCTTTTGGAATCTCTCTGCCACTGAAGCTTATTTCATTTCCTTTCACATCCCCCTTTTGGTCAAGAAGATGTTCTCCATCCCACGATGCTGGGTCTACATTCCTCCCAGGGAGTCATATTCCACGTTGCCAGGGAAATTCACTCCCCTGGGTGTCAGATCCCACATAGTGGGGAGGGCAGTGATTTCACCTGCCAAGTTGGCTTAGCTAGAGAGAGAAGGCCACATCTAAGCAACAAAGAGGCATTCGGGAAGAGGCTCTTAGGCATTCTCCATCAGGTCCTCAAGGGGGCTCTGCATATTTTTTTCATTTTTTTTAATTAACTCTTTTTTTTAAAATCAACTATATCAAAAACAAATTTAGAAAAATACAATAAAAAAAATTTCAAACAAACCATAACAAGGGAGTAAGAAAAAGACAACTAACCTAAGATAACTACTTTACTTCCAACATGTTCCTACTCTACCCCAAGAAAACAACCTAATATAGCAAAATTTCTGTGAACTTGTTCCTACCATACCCATCAGAAATTAACAGACCAAAGTCATTCCTGGGCATTCCCATTACGTCAAATTTACCCACAATAGCTTATCTGTTCTTATTGGGTTATCATTCCCCCTTCCTTAATTGCTCTCTATCACTAGTTCCCCTACATTCTACATTATAAGCCATTTGTTTTACATTTTTCAATGTTCACATTAGTGGTAGCATATAATATTTCTCTTTTTGTGCCTGGCTTATTTCGCTCAGCATTATGTCTTCAAGGTTCATCCATGTTGTCATATGTTTCACGAGATCGTTCCTTCTTACTGCCGCGTAGTATTCCATTGTGTGTATATACCACATTTTATTTATCCACTCATCTGTTGAAGGACATTTGGGTTGTTTCCATCTCTTGGCAATTGTGAATAATGCTGCTATGAACATTGGCGTGCAGATATCTGTTCGTGTCACTGCTTTCAGATCTTCTGGGTATAAACTGAGAAGTGCAATTGCTGGATCGAAGGGTAACTCTATATCTAGTTTTCTAAAGAAGTGCCAGACTGACTTTCAGAGTGGCTGAACCATTATACACTCCCACCAACAATGAATAAGAGTTCCAATTTCTCCACATCCTCTCCAGCATTTGCAGTTTCCTGTTTGTTTAATGGCAGCCATTCTAATTGGTGTGAGATGGTATCTCATTGTGGTCTTAATTTGCATCTCTCTAATAGCTAGTGAAGCTGAACATTTTTTCATGTGTTTCTTGGCCATTTGTATTTCCTCTTCAGAGAACTGTCTTTTCATATCTTTTGCCCATTTTATAATTGGGTGATTTTAATGTAACAGAGAATGAAAAGTTCATTGATATGGTCTCAGATTCTATATTGCATCTCACCTTTAAGAAATTACCACCTGTCACATTTTGGTGTAGTATCAAAGAGAAATTTCCATGATTATCTGAAAAGGCTATTAAAATACCCCTCCTTTTTCCAACTACATGTCTTTGTGAGCTGGATTTTCTTCATATATTTACTTTTATCAAAGCTATATATTGCAACAGATTGAATGCAGAAGCAGATATGAGAATCCAACTGTCTCCGACTTCTATTCAGCCAGACAGTAAATAGATTTGAAAATGTAAAACAATGCTACTCTTCTCATGATTTTTTTGTTTTGAAAAATATACTTATCTCGTATAAAAATACATTCCTTATGTTTAGTTGTAATAAGTTTATTATTGTTATCGCAAAATGTATTTTTAAAAAATATTTCAAAAATTTCTCAGCTTTAATATTTAATATGGAAAATTATCAATAGAATAACCCACATAAACAAAAGTTCACTGGGATCTTCAATAAGTTTCTGGAGTGTAAAGGGTTCCGATGCTAGAAAACTTTGACAATCACTGTTATAGGTGACACAGAGCAGTGGTTCCCAAAGTGAGGTCAGGGGACTCTGTATCAGAACCACCTGGGTAGCTTGTTATAAAATGCAAATTCCTGGGCCCTGCCCCAGATTGACTCAGGCTTCTTAAAGGGCCAGCCTGTATTTGTTTTCATATTTTGAAATTTCCAAACAAAACAAAATTTGAGTTTCACAAAGCTAAAGTGGTCCCTTGATAGTGTGGTCAGTTTTTCTATCTGAAATCCTAGACAATCAAATTGAGCACAATACCTGTTCTACTAGTGACCCAACCTCAGGAATTATGTCAATGCTTGTATAAACAGTGGTAAGAGTTATTTAGACAATATTTCCTGAAGCAATTGAAGTGAAGAGAACTTGATATATAGCCATGGATGGCATTTGACATGACTTCTCCAGCTAGTTGTTGAGTTGGGTATGTATTCCAAAGGCTTTTCCTTCTTTCTGCTCTAGCACCAAAATCAACTAATATAGTGGCCATTTGGAGGTGTCCGGGGGGGGGGAGGGTGCTGTAGTGATGCTGGGTTGAACACAGGAGAGAGAATCTTGGCAATTAAGACATATAGAAGCCAAGCTAAGAAATGCGTTTTTCTGAAAAGTCACATCTGGACCCCTGGTTAACACTCTGCCTGATCTTTTGCCTCAGACGAGAGGTCAACTGCAGCATACACACAGACAATGGGGATTTGGCCACGTCTTTGATTTGTCAAATATAGTAACATGAATCCATAGCACATTGGCCATATGGATGAATATGTGTGTGCAGGCTCACTCACCTTGATGTGTGTTTGGGTGCTGTGGACTTCTGAATTCCACTACGAAATATGTCTTCCTGTGGTCTGTCTCCTGGGTAAAACCCAATCTCCCCTGTGAATTCTCAAAATGGCTACTTTAGAGGCTTCTGTAGATGGAATAGCTAAGGAATGGCATGAGATAGAAGCTAGGATCTGCAAGTGTGTTTTTAGTGCATGGTTCATGATTTCTCTTGCCTTTGTATGGCATCTATGTTATAGCCACCAAGACATTTTTACAAAGGCAAGCAGCTGATGTGTAATTCTATAATATTCGATTCACTTGCAATTTTCCTTTATCTTATCAATGGAGTTTTGGTCCATCTCTCATCCCTTCCCCAACCCTACAACCCTGTCCCTGCCATGTATATCGCTACTTGGTTGCATTCTGATCAAATTTCTTCTCTGAATTTTTTCCTGAATTCTATGAAGTACAAAACATAATAGGTTTTGTTGTTTCTATTTTTTCTATGAAGCAAAGATTTCAGCTTACAATTCACTTAGGTATTATAGAAGGAAGAAATGCGGGCCTGGAACCTTGATTCTTTTTTTTTTTTAACTGTTAATCTTTTTAGCGTTTATTGAAAATTCAAGGTAGCCAACACTGGCATATTTTAACAAAAGTTGTATAATCTTTGTACGGTATAATATTTTCCCTCCCTGTATTCTGCTCATCTTAGAGGGAAAATACAAAAGAACAACCAAGTGGTATATTAGATTCTAACTTTGACCCTGTTATTATGTACTTTTCAAAGAGAAAAATTACACATGCCCTCTGTCACTCATACAACGAAGTGATAAATGTGGAGCACAATGTTAACCTTCTCCTGAAAAACAGCATATTTATAACTTTGTATATGTGTGTGTTCACACACATGCATACACATTACATTCAAACACACACACACACACACACACACACACACCTTAGGGCTGTGGAAACAAATTACCACAAACTGGGTGGGTTAAAACCACAGAAATTTATTCTCTCACAGAGAGAGAGAGAGAGTTCTGGAGGCTGGAAGTCCAAAATCCAGGTGCTGGCAGGGCCCTGCTCCCTGTGAAGGCTCTAAGGGAATCCTTCTTTGCTTCTCACTAGCTTCTGGTGGCTCCAAGTGTTCTTGGTTTGAGGCTGCATCACTTGAGTCTCTGTCCTCAAACATTCTTCCCTCCTGTCTATGTCAAATCCCCCTCTGCTTTTCTCTTATAAGGACACTTGTCATTGGATTTAGGGCCTGCTCAGATAATCCAGAATGATCTCATCTCAAGATCCTTAATTTAAGTACATCTGCAAAGACCTTTTTTTTTCCCAAATAAGGTCACCTTTGCAGGTTGAGGGGTGAGGACATGGATATATCTATTTTGGGGCCACCATTCAACCCACTACTATATATAGATATGCATTTTTTTATGTTCTATGTAATGTAGCTTTGTGAGACGAGAGATGATAAAACTTTTGAAAGATTATTATGTAACTCGGTGACTTCATAAAACCCTAAGTCACTGTTAAAAAGTAACAGTCCATTGGAAGAGGGACTTTGTCATTCTTTCTTTGATGTAAGTTATTTCTCCTTTTAGTTGAATGGCTGTGACTTATTTTTAACACAAAACAGTACACTTTATTTGAAAACTCTTCGAGTACATTTAGAACGAAAGCATTCATTAAGTGTAGAACTTACTCATGCCAGACCTTTTGTTCTAGATGTGAAAGTGGACCCCAAGGATTTGCAAATAAATACTTTTCGAGACAGTGGAGCAGGAGGGCAGCATGTTAATAGAATTGATAGTGCTGTCAGACACTCCCATATCCCCACAGGTAAGAAATTCCCTTTGCTTTTGTAATTTTAACCATTTTTTTTCACATCTTATAAAACTTCATTCCTCATTTGGAAGGAAATAATCTTATGTTAGTGACTTGTTCCTCGCACAGTCTCTTTAAAGGTGACACTGGGGTTGTGGGTCTCAGGCCCCCAGTGTGTTCCTATTCAATCCCTTCTGGTTGGAAAAAGTACCTCTCTGAAAGGATACAGACAGTGAGCAGACCTATTCAGAGAAGCTGCCCAGGTATGCTGGGCAGAGGTGAGCAACCCGAGGAGTCCCAGCTTGAAAACAAATGAAACGTGGAAGTTGCATTGGAGATGCCACTGCTATGGAGCTTTTGTCACCATGCAGATTGCTTGTTAGCTCCATTAGGCTCTTCTGCACTAATGCTGTTGTTTTACATATTGGTAATTTTGATATAGTACGAGGTGGTTTTGCAGTCCTTAACGTGATTTTAAATATTTGTATAATTTCTCAGGTTTTATTTTTAGATATTTCCACTTTCAAATTTCTTTTCTTTTTTAAAATTAATTTTTACATTACATGTGTATGGTTTTTAAAGTCCAATGGCACTTAAAGTCCTATAACAAAAAGCAGCAGCTCCCTGAACTTCTCCCTCTTTCCCCTCCTTCCTTCCCAGATCCAAAATTCTCACTCCCCAGAGGCAACCACTTTAAACTCTTTTGTCTGTTTCTTTTGGTACTTACCTCGATATTTCTCAATAACAGGCAGTTATTGCTCTTCTGATCCATTAATTATAGAGCTTATATATTAACTTCTTACTGTGGTAGATGAGGAGTTTGGATCTCCTATATACCCTCTTTTCCTCTTGCTAATATAGTTACATATTTGGTAAAATTAATCTACACTTTTTTTTTTAATTAGAGAAGTTGTGGGTTTACAAAACAATCATGCATAAAATACAGGATTCCCATAAACCACCTCACTTCCAACACTTTGTATTAGTGTGGAACATTTGTTAAAATTGATGACAGCATTTTAAAAATAATTTACTATTTTAACAGTAGTTCCCTTTGAAAGATTATTAAAATTGTACTATCACCCATAATTTACATTAGGTATAAATTATACTAGCCTATTAACACCTTGTATTAGTATCATATATTTGTTATAATTCATGAAAGAACATTCTTACATTTGCACTATTAACTATTCTCCATTGCCTACAATGGGGTTCACTGTGTCATGAAGTCCTATGCGTTATCTTTTAATTTTTATTATAGTAATATATATGTCTTAAAGTTTCCCATTTTAACTACATTCACCCTATAGTCCAGTGCTATTGATTATACTCACAATAATGTTCTATCACCACCATCCATTTCCACACTTTTACCTTCAACTTAAATAGAAATTCTTTACAAGTTAAGCATCAGCTCCCCGATCTCTAACCCCCCTCTATCTCCTGATAACCTATGCTCCAGATTCTAACTCTATGAGTTTGCTTATTATGATTAGTTCATAACAGTGAGAGCATACAATATTTGTCCTTTTGCACCTGGCTTATTTCACTCAACTTAATGTCCTGGAGGTTCATCCATATTGTCACATGCATCAGGACTTCATTCCTTCCTACAGCTGAATAATATTTCATTGTATGTATATACCACATTTTGTCTATCCTTTTATCAGTTGATGGGCACTTGGGTTGCTTCCATCTTTTGGCAATTGTGAATAATGCTGTTATGAACATCAGTGTACAAATATCTGTTCGACTCCCTGCTGTCAATTCTTCTGGGTATATACCTAGTAGTGGGATTGCCAGATCATATGGTAATTCTGTACTTAGCTTCCTGAGGAACTGCCAAACTGTCTTCCACAGCGGCTGCACCATTTTACATCCCACACCCCCAACCCCGGCAATGATTGAGTGTTCCTCTTTCTCTACAGCCTCTCCAACACTTGTAGTTTTCTGTTTTTTTTTTTTTTTTTCTTTTTTCAGTAGTGGCCATTCCAATGGGTGTGAAATGATATCTTATTGTGATTTGGATTTGCATTTCCATAATCACTAGTGATGTTGTGCATCTTTTCATGTGCTTTTTAGTCATTTGTATTTCCTCTTTGGAGAAATGTCTATTCAAGTCTTTTGCCAATTTTTAAATTGGGGTGTTTGTCTTTTTATTATTGAGTTTTAGGATTTCTTTATATAGTCTAGATATTAAGCTCTTATTGGACATGTGGTTTCCAATTATTTTCTCCCACTGAGTAGGTTGTTGTGATGGTTAGGTTCCTGTGTCAACTGTTCAGGTGATGGTACCCAGGTGTCTGGTCAAGCAAGCACTGGCCTAACCATTATGCAAGGACATAACCAGAAGGCTGGTTTATTAAATCATCAGTCAGTTGACTGCACCTGTGACTGACTACATCAATGAAGGGTGTGTCTTCCACAATGAGAGAATTCAATCACCTGGATTTAATCCAATCAGTTGAAGACTTTTCCATTTTCTTTGATGTTTTGAAAGAATTTAAGTAAGATTGGTGTCAGTTCTTTTTGGAAAGTTTGGTAGAATTCCCCTGTGAAGCCATCTGGCCCTGGGCATTTATTTGTGGGAAGATTTTTGATGACTGATTGGATCTCTTTGCTTGTGATGGGTTGGTTGAGGTCTTCTTTTTCTTCTCTGGTCAGTCTAGGTTGTTCATATGTTTCCAGGAAATTGTCCATTTCCTCTACATTATCCAGTTTGTTGGCATACAATTGTTCATAGTATCCTCTTATAATTTTTTTAATTTCTTCGGGATCCACAATACTGTCACCTTTCTCATTCATTATTTTGTTTATATGGGTCTTCTCTCTTTTTGATTTTGTCAGTCTAGCTAGGGGCTTGTCAATCTTGTTGATCTTCTCAAAGAACCAACTTTTGGTGTTATTTATCCTCTCTTTTTTTTTTTTTTTGTTTTCTATGTCATTTATTTCCTTGTTATTTCTTTTCTTCTACTTGGTTTAGGATTGGTTTGCTGTTCATTTCCTAGCTTCTTCAGTTGATCCATTAGTTCTTTGATTTTGGCTCTTTCTTCCTTTTTAATATATGCGTTTAGTGCTATAAATTTCCCCCTCAGTTTCGCTTTTGCTGCATCCCATAAGCTTTGGTATGTTGCATTCTCATTTTCATTCGTCTCTATATATTTAGCAATTTCTCTTGCTATTTCTTCTTTAACCCACTGATTGTTTAGAAGCGTGTTGTTTAACCTCCAGGTATTTGTGAATTTTCTGTCTCTGATGGTTATTGACTTCTAATTGTATTCCATTGTGGTCAGAGAATGTGCTTTGAATAATTTCAATCTTTTTAAATTTACTGAGGCTTGTTTTATGTCCCAGCATATGATCTATTCTGGAGACAGTTCCATGAGCACTAGAGAAGAATGTGTATCCTGGTGATTTGGGATGTAATGTTCTATATATGTCTGTTAAATCCAATTCATTTATCAGATTGTTTAGGTTTTCAATTTCCTTATTGGTCTTCTGTCTGGTTGATCTATCTATAGGAGAAAGTAATGTGTTGAAGTCTCCCACAATTATTGTGGAAACATCAATTGCTTCCTTTAGTTTTGCCAGTGTTTGTCTCATGTATTTTGTGGCACCTTGATTGGGTGCATAGACATTTATGATTGTTATTTCTTTTTGTTGATTTGTCCCTTTTATTAGTATGTAGTGGCCTTCTTTGTCTTTCATAACATCCTTGCATTTAAAGTCTATTTTATCTGAGATTAATATTGCTACTCCTGCTTTCTTTTGGCTGTAGCTTGCATGAAATATTTTTTCCATCCTTTCACTTTCAATTTCTTTGTGTCCCTGTGTCTAAGATGAGTCCCTTGTATGCAGCATATTGATGGTTCATTTTTTTGATCCATTCTGTGAATCTATATCTTTTAATTGGGGAGTTTAATCTCCATTTACATTCAACTTTCTAACCGTGAAGGCATTTCTTGAATCAGCCATCTTATCCTTTGGTTTATGTTTGCCATATATATTTTTCCCCTCTCTCTATTAATATCCTTTAATGTACCCATACTGAATCTCTTTAGTACTGAACCTTTCTCCAAGTCTCTCTGTCCTTTCTTTGTTTCTCTGTCAGTAGGGCTCTCTTTAGTATCTCCAGTAGGGCAGGTCTCTTTGTTAGCAAATTCTCTCAGCATTTGTTTGTCTGTGAAAAACTTAAGCTCTCCCTCAAATTTGAAGGAGAGCTTTGCTGGATAAAGAATTCTTGGTTGGCAATTTTTCTCTCTCAGAATTTTAAATATGTCATACCACTGCCTTCTTGCCTCCATGGTGGCTGCTGGGTAGTCACTACTTAGTCTTATGCTGTTTCCTTTGTATGTGGTGAATTGCTTTTCTCTTGCTGCTTTCAGAACTTGCTCCTTCTCTTCCGTATTTCACAGTGTGATCAGAATATGTCTCAGAGTGGGTTTTTTGGATTTATTCTATTTGGAGTTTGCTGGGCATTTATGATTTGTGTAGTTATGGTGTTTAGAAGATTTGGGAAGTTTTCCCCAACAATTTCTTTGAATACCTTCCTAGACCTTTACCCTTCTCTTCCCTTTCTGGAACATTAATGAGTCTTATATTTGGATGTTTTATTTTATCTATCATATCCCTGAGGTCCATTTCAATTTTTTTGATTTTTTTCCACATTCTTTCTTTTGCTCTTTCATTTTCCATTCTGTCATCTTCCAGGTCACTGGTTCATTGTTCAACTTCCTCTAGTCTTGTACTATGAGTATGCAGAATCTTTTTAATTTGGTCAACAGTTTCTTTAATTTCCATAAGGTCATCTATTTTTTTATTTACTCTTGCAATTTCTTCTTTATGCTCTTCTAAGGTATTCTTAATGTCCTTTATATCCTGTGCCATGGTCTCATCATTCATCTTTAGGTCTTTGATTAGTTGCTCCAAGCACTGTGTCTCCTCTGATCTTTTGATTTGGGTGCTTGGGCTTGGGTTATCCATATCGTCTGGTTTTTTCATATGCTTTAAAATTTTCTGTTGTTTTTGGCTTCTTGGCATTTGCTTAACTTGATAGGGTTCTTTTAGGATTTGTAGACCAATTAAAATCCTTATCTCTAATTTGTGAGATCTACAGCTTCATGGAATACACTTTCTCTAACTAACCAGCAGGTGGCGTCCACGAGCCACCTATTCCCCTGAAGCCAGTTCTCCCCCGCTTTGTCTTTGTGGTGAGTGGGGGTGTGAGTCTTGTGGGGTCCAATGGGTGTACCAACCTTGTGTGTGTAGTTGGTGTTGCCCGCTCTGTGTATGGGCTGTGTGTCTGTTCAGTCAGGGATGGGGGGCGGCTCTAACAATCATATCTCCCTGGTGTTCCTAGAGATTTAAAGCTGCTGAAATAGTCTAATCATTCAGTTCAGTCCTGCTACAGTTTGTCTCTGCTGTTGACCCACAAGTCCTTGGTATTCGTGTATGGTCCCTGAGACTTGTGAGTGGGTCCCTCTTCCAGGCCGTGCACCCCCAGGTCCTCTGTTGAGGGATGACTGTGCTATGTCACAGGTGAGTGCCATCCCTCCAGGGTGGTCCTGAGCTGCAGGGCTGTGTAGGGAGGCTCCCAGTCTGCTCAAAGGATGGCTGAATGAGGCGTGTTAATTCACACTGCTCCACCTTCCCAACTCTGGGACAACCAGCTGAGGCTGCAGGGAAGGCTAATGTTCATGCTCGATTTTGTGGTGTGTGTGTGTGTTATTGGAAGCACTTCCCACTACACTGTGTTGTTTGGGGCAGCTCTGGGCTCTGGGGCCGGTAATGGGCAGGAGTGTTCCCTGTCCACCAGGATGATGGCTGTGAGTGGACACCTCCCTTTTCTTGGGAAGTTGTGGTGTTTAGTGAATTTTCTCAGCCACTGGACTTATTGTCTTTTTTCTCAGAGCTCTCTTAGTTCTGTTCTTGTCTTTCCTTGCCCAAATTGCAAGTCTTTGAAGCTTTCTGTATTGGGCTTCTTAGAGTAGTTGTTTTAGAAAAAGAGAAAAAGATGAAAAAAAAAAAAAAAGGGAAAGGCCCTCCTTGCAGGTCTAATGGGTTATTGAAATGCTAAGAGACAAGGCAATTACGGCCATTAAGGAAGGGTCCAGGGGGCAGAGAAACCGGTTTTTCTTCTGGATTTGCATATGAGCTTGACTCTGCCTGAGCTCTGCCCTTCCCCTTTCTATGTTCAGAATTCCAAAAAGCATCCACTTTTATTTTTGGGTTTTTCTTGCTGTTTTTGCTATCCCTGTCTCCTCTCCGCCGGGCTGGCTGCTCCCGGATTCTCCGGTGTCTGGTCTCAGTCTGTCTATGATTGCAGTTTGATCAGTAGAATGAGTTTCCAATAAAAGCCGCAACTGCAGTTCTCCCTCCTCGTTCCCGGTGCTGACGGCCCCTCCTCCCATGGGACTGAGCCTGGCAGGGAGGGGCACGGGTCCCCTGGCCGTGAAAACGTGCAGATTTCACTGATCTCAGCAGTCCCACATGTTCATGAGTGTTGTATGAAGTATGCCCAAAGTCAAATTGCTCTGTGGTGTCCGGTCCACATAGTTCCTGGCTTTCTACATACTGCCCTGGAGGAGTAACTAAAACGTACACCTCACCACTCCACCATCTTGTCCCCAGGATCAGTTTGAAGACTTTTAAGGAAGAAGAGAACCTTCACTTCTTCTTTGGCTAGCCAGCATCTCCTGCAGAGTTCATCAGACATCTTCATTGGAGTTGCCAGTTTGCTTCCTGCCCTACAGAATTTGGACTCATGCATCCTACCGTATGAAATTTGGACTTGTGCATCCTGCTCTACAGAATTTGGACTTGTGAATCCCACAGTTGCGTGAGACACTTTTATAAAATCTCGTATTTACAGATAAATCCTGTTGGTTCTGTTTCCCTAGAGAACCCTAACTAACAATGTTGACTTTTCACTTTTGTGACAAATCCCTTTGATGCACAAAAGTATTTAATTTTGAGGAGACCTCATTTATCTATTTTTTCTTTCATTGCTTATGCATTGGGTATAAATTCTAAGAAACTATTATCTACCACAAGATCTTGAAGATAATTTCCTATCTTTTCTTCTAGGAGCTTTATAGTCCTGGTTCTTATATTTAGGTCTTTGATTTTGAGTTAATTTTTGTAAAAGTTGTGAGATAGGGTTTCTCTTTCATTCTTTTGCACATGTATATCCAGTTCTCCCAGCACCACTTGTTGAAGAGTGGAACATTGACTTTGAGCAAAGAAGTCAAGGAAATAGTATCCAGAAAACATGTCTATGGAGGCCAAAAATATTAGAATGATGAATTAGACTTTTGTAAGCTTAGAATGCAGGTTGATATAACAGCCTGAATTTGTGGGCTGTTATTGTAGTGACTGTTTCTACCATAGTCCATTATTCTTTCTGTACTAAGTGTTCTGCTGGCCTGAGAATCATATGCTCTGGTTGCTCATAGTTCTTACCTGTCTCCTCACTCTTCTCACCCCTCTTCTAAAAAGATTCTCTGTAACCACCCTTCCCCACTTTAGAACTTCCCCCAAGCACCAGAAAATCTTTCCTTCTTCCCTCTCAGATTAAGCTTTCATTTAAGGATAGTCTGCTTAGAGCCAGACATTTTGTATGTTTTATTCTACTTGATTCTTACCACAGTTCCATGAGGCAGCAATTATTAGCCCCTTTTCACAAATAAGGAATCATGAATGTCAAAGAAGCTATTTCCTTAAGTTGCAAAAGCTAGTGTATCAGAGAAAAGAATTCTAAGTTTTCATTACCGTGGACTGCCCTACCTTATAACTTCTCCTTCCCTCTACTCCCTAAGTGGATACAGTGAGCTAGGATAATCTAAGTAGCCACTGAGTGTTGAGTGCTCAATGTGTTCCCCACAAGGGGGACTTTGCATTTCGAAGGAGAGGTGTTAGAGATGGGAAAGACTCTGCTGGACTTCAGGTAGTGTGGCAGTAAGAAGGAGACATGTTTTGGGTCAGAAGGAATCTGAAATTGCACCATGTAGAGGAGGGTCCCAATCTGGCAGCCCATGGGCCATGTCTGGCAAACTGGAATTTTTTTTTGGTCCATATGATGGTTTTTAAAACTTGAATATTTTCCAATATTTAACAGATTTAACACAGAACTTTGGACTTGTAGCTTTTCTTGAAAAACTGGAGGATCTGACATCACTGCACCAAGGTGACAATCATTGGCTGGAGCTGCCCTCTAGAGAGCTCCAAGCTTTATTGTCACCACAAGCCTGACAGATGTCCCAGCCTTTTTCACTTATTTCTAGGCCACTGTAGGCATCTGATTTAGAGATCCCTGAAGCAGATGGATGCCTTCTCTGCTCACCATCCCTGAAAGTTGATGCTCTAAAGAGACATGGAGGCTGAGGTTCTGTTTCTTCCATTTTCCTTCAAGAAAGAAGGCTATGAGTGCATCAGTCCCATATCCCAAAGCTGGGACGCTTTTGACAGAAAGTGCCCCTGTAAAATAAAAAGTGCCTCAGTTTTGTGAGTAGGGTTCTTCAGTTTGATGAAGTGGTGTTTCCATAAGTAGTGAGACTTTTGCCTCAATTATAATTAAGGTGGTAAGGGTCAGGAAGAGCTAGCAGCCAGCTACCACAATAGTTTAGTCAAAAGAGATTGAAAAGTGCCCAGATCCACAAAAATGACAGTCATTCCATGAAACTTACAGAACCCTACCCACTTTTATAAGCATCCTTCCCTCCTCTACCGTGGTCCTCCCAATGCTCACTCATGGGGAAACTGACTTCCTTCTGCTGATCTGTAACAAATCATGAGATTCTCCAATCAGGGGTCCACATATTAAAAGTCATTAAAATTAATGTTTGCATTGTAATAACAATAACCATAATCATAGTAAAATATACTGAAATCTATACTTGAAATATTTTGAACTTTATAACAGGCACTGTGCTAAACTTTTCCAATGCCACATCTCATTTAATCCTTACAATAATCTTAAAATTAGTTACTGTTATTATTCCCAGATGAAGAAACTGAGATCAGAGAGGTTAAGTAATTTACAAAAGACCACAGAGCTACAGATTCATGGATCCAGAATTTAAACCCAGATAGCCTTTTAGTGATGGTGCTCCTTCCATGGGCAAGGAAAGCCTTCATCTATACTCTATTAACTTTTGAAATCTTTAATTAAAAATCCACAGTAACCAGATAAGAAATGAAGCCATCCTAATTCTTCTTGCTTTCTTTCTTTCAGCCAGTGGGTAATATTTCTACCCTGCTCTGGAATTTTCTTTGCATTTAGTAATAGGGCAGCTAGAGCCCTAATCATATCTTGGAAATTTCTTTTAGCAACTTTTAAATGAAGATCTCAAATTCTTTGCTTATTCTTTTGCTTATTACCATGTGTGCTCAGTTTGGCTCAGTGCTTGATCTTGGTGATCCAGGAACTCATTCCACTGCAAGTACACTTTATTTTACATGCTTCACATTAGAACACCTTCTTCAATCAGAGGTTGTTTGTTATGTGCTTAGTAATTATTGGGAAAAGTTGAGCAGCTCCTGATCCTCTGTTGAAGTTCAGACAGTACCAATAATTTTGCCCTCAACTGGTAATGACTTGAATTTTATATACATGGAAACACAGTGATTGTGTTTGCCTGAATGATTTTATGTATTATAGCAACATAAATATGACTGTTATTCTAACAGCCATCATTCTTCTGTTTTATTCAGGACTTCATGGTGGGGTAGGGGGGAGCAGCTACTTTCCCTTGTTCTCACAAGGTTATTTATTTTTGCAAAAAAAAAGTGCGATGTGTGTTGAGTTTTGTTTGGGTGATAGCAGAAAACAAAGGTGCAAATGCAGGTTTTTAAAAATTTGAGATTGAGTGGGTGGCTCTAAATGTCATAGAAATCAAATTAATTAGACATTTGGCTGGTAAACATTCAGATACATTAACATTGGTTAGGCTGGCTTCCTGTAGTCTGAAGCAACATGGCACAAAAAAACATATTCAAAGACAGAGTTGTACGAAAATTGTTACCCAAAGGAAGTCTGGGTGGGATGGGTTTGGGAGGCTGAGAGAAGGAACCTTTTTGTTTATGAGCTGGAAGTTAAAAGGAGGGATAGCGATAAAACTAAGACAGCTTTTCTGTGTATCAAAGCCCAGACTTCACCTCTGAATTAGGTGCCCTGAGCTAGTGACTTGTAGGTTCTTGAGCCAGTGGCTTGTAGGTTCACCATTAGCCACTATTTGCAAGGCATGAGAATACTCTTCTGGGTCCTCTCGATGCTCCTCCTGCTGGGAGAGGGGAGGTCAAATCAGGCAAGAGAGTGATGAAGAAGGAGAATAACAGGAAGCTAAAGGGAAAAAGGGGGCCAAACAAGGGTCAGATGTGTGGGGAGAAGTGGTACTCTGAGGAATGGAGCTGACAATCAGGGAGAAAGTCCAGCTAAGGCATGGGAAATCCAGTCAAATTCCAGGCAGGAATGTAAAATTGAGGAGAGTCTTGTCTAGGGAGAGTGTGGGAATATGGATTAGGTTTTGCAGGTTCAGGACAGCAAGTATGGTTGTACCCAGCTGGGCAGATTTATTTCATAAAATGCTACAAAAAATGAGGGCTGAAGAAATGGAAAACACTCAACCTCTAGGAAATACAGCCACCTGAGATGAGGTAGACCAACAGACTCCATATATCCAGCAGAGGATAGTGTAGTCTCCTCTTTCCACTTTCTCATTGGCCTTATGGAGAGCCGAGGGACCCCAGATACCCCAGATACCAGGGAAAAGAGGGCCAAGTGGATAGCCTGTTCTTTCTTCAGAGTACTTAGGAGGGAATTGCTAGGGTTTTTGTTGAAGCATTCAAATTGTGGACTTCCATTTGAGACCAAGCACTAAAGTCTGTTTCCAAAATCTGTTGGTCTTTTTTACTCTTTCTAGGCAAAGAGGAAAGTGTGCTAAAGATAACTGGATATTCAGGGATGATGGCTAAGAAGGAACTAAATACGAAGAAGGTAGCAGCACCTTTCCCTAGAGTAGAAGTCTCCTGGTAGTGGTAGTTGATGCTGAGCCCCTTCCCCTGCCAGCATAACAGGGCTTCCAAATGAGATGAATAACCAAAGCAGAATAGTTCAGTTGTATGAGGACCAAAAGAAGAGCACTATACTGAGAGCTCTAAGGATTTAGGGGTGTTCTAGTCCAGGAGGCCAAAACAGGCCAAGAGTATGTGTCCAGGTTAGCAAAGGCCCAGAGCAACTGGATATCTAAGATGAGCTTGGCATTGGGACGATGGTGAGTGACCCTGGAGCTTTCCACAGGCAGAGAATGGTCAGGGAGTCAGGATTCTGGATACCATTTTTAGCTACCATAGGACTTGTTTAGGAAACTGAGGCTCAGAAGGACATCTGCCTAAATTTTACATCTTGGAAGTGACAGAGTCAAGAATTGAACCCAGAACAGCTTGACTTTTCAGAAACTTACCCTCTCTATGACCTGTGCTTACTGTGTTGCAGGATACAAGATCAATAAACAAAAACTATTTTATTTCTGTATATTAGTAACAAACTATCACAAATTAAAATTATAAAGCAGCATCATTTATAATAGTACCAAAAATATGAAGTACTTAAGGATAAGTATGATGAAAGTTGTGAAAAACCTGTACACTAGAAACTAGAAAACCTTGCTGAGAGAAATTAAAGAATATCTAAAAAAATAAATAGACATATTGTGTTCAAGGGTTGGAAAACTCATACTGTTAAGATGTCAATTCTCCACATATTGATCTATAAATTAAATGCAATCCCCATCAAGATACCAGCAGGAATTTTTGAAAGAAATTGAAAATTTGATTCTGGAATTCATATGGAAATACAAAGGACCCAGAATGCCTAAAACAACTTTCCAAGAAAAGCACAAATATGGAGGACCAACATTACTTAATTTCAAAATGTATTATAAAGCATCAATTATGAAGACAGGGTGATATTGGTGTAAAAATAGACATCAGTGGAACCAAATAGACAGTCCAGAAATCTACCCTCACAAAAATGGACAATTGATTTTCAGCAAAGGAGCCAAGTGGTGAAAGGATAGCTTTTTCAGATAGCTTTTTCAACAAATGTTACTGTAACAATTGGATGTCCATACACAGCAAAAAGCAATAATACATGAACTCTGAACCATACCTCACAACATATATAAAAATTAACTCCAAGTGGATCAAAGACCTAAATATAAAATGTAAAACTATAAAATTCCTAGAAGAAAACATAGGAGAAAACCTTCATGACCTTGGTTAAGCAAAGATTTCTTAGATACAACACCAAAAGCACAATCCATAAAAACAAATTGATAAATTGAACATCATCAAAATTAAAAACCTCTGCTATTTGAAAGACACTGTTAAGAGAAGGAAAAGACAAGCCACGGAATGGGAGGAATTACTTGTCAATCATGTATCTGATAAAGGACTTACATCCAGAATATATAAAGAGCTCTCAAAATTCAACAGTAAAATAACAAAAACTTCCATTTAAAAATGGGTAGAATATTGGAACAAACACTTCACCAGAGAAGATATATGGATAGCAAATAAGCCCATGAAAAGATGTCCGACATCATTAGTCATTTGGGAAGTGCTAATTAAAAGTATAGTGATCATCTGTAAAGAGAGGAAGTGCATTTTACTCACTCTATCTTCAGTGAGCAGGGAGCACAAACATGTCACCCAGAGCCTCATGAACTCCAGCGCCATCATAAAAATACCTCAGTGAAGTTGTTCAAAAAACATGAAAGAACCAGAAAGCACAGTCAAGTGCAGGCCATGTTAATGGTGGTTTACGTAGAGAGCATCTCTGAAACATTCCACCAAATGCTTCTCTGGTTGACCCAGATGGTCTGTGTTGGACACAGTGATTGTCCAACACAGTGATTTTCATGTGAGAGATTTTTAAAGGTGCAGTCAGCAGAATAACTCAGGCAGACCCAAGTTCCAAAACTGATTTGACTTCTTACCAGCTATGTGATCTTGGGATTTTTTTTTCCCTGAATCTCAGTGTTCTGATCTTTAAAACGTGTTTCATAATATCTACCTCATGGTAGTAAATGAGATAATACATGCCAGGCTGCCTCTAAGGTTGTGTGGGGGGACTTGGCCAAATATTATTTTGCAGGACTCCTGTCTATATAAACAATCTTATTCAAAAGTGTATTACAAAATTTATTGTCCCATGTGAGGTCTATTGATGTGTTAGAAATTTCGGGGCGCAGTTGTAGAAGACACGGAGACTAATCGACTTTCAGGCAGGAAAAGTTTATCCACACAGCAGCATGGTGGAGGTCAGAAGGAAAAGTGCCATCAGCATGGCGGGGGGCTGAAGTAAAGCTTCAGCCCACTTGAGACAAAGGAAGAGCTGTATTTATGCTTTGCTTTCAGGGGTGGTCAGTTGGTCAAGATGGACAAGAGTTTAGCTTAAACAGTGATGACTGGACCCAGGGGTCTGTCGGGGTGGGAATTGAGAAGGAATGGTGTTGAGCCACTGGAGAAGTGAGTAATGGGTTTTAGTGTCCTTTGAAGGATTGGAATGTATATAGCTGGGGAAGGGGGGTTTTGGGCAAGATGCAGTGGCCGCAGCATGTTATTCTGGCCACCAGGAAGTTTTGCATGAAAGGCTTGCTCAATGTGCCATTTGTGAAAGCCTGCATGTGGAGTGGAATTTTCCAACAGATGTATCAATGAAGATATAGAATAATGAGAAGTATTTAAATATTTATTTACTGTTTAACCTATGTATGTGAAGACTCTTTGTAGTGCAGAGGCACCACCTCTTCCTGTTCAGGTGCAGGAATCCCCTCTTTATGTTCTTTATTGTCAAATGTGTCATTCCTGGCTAACTTCGTATTTCCCACCAGAATAGACAGCAATGCTATTATTACTCAAAAATACCATGGCTCATCAGAACCTGTTTATACTGGAACTATATAGATTTTCTAAATTCTCTAAGTTCCCAATACCACTTATTTAATGATGTTTTATATCATTACTCATGACACGACCTCATCCTTGGGTTGTCCATGAATACTGGCTTCCAATCACTCACTCAGAAGTTGTCAATGTGTTTGGTTGATGATGACAATAAATGCAAATTTTACATTTAAGAAAATGTGACTATAGCATAAATATAAAACAACACATTTTGCAACCATGTTTGCTTTTGACTCTTTAGGCCTCAGTTACTCTAGTCCTGGATGGTGGTATCTTTCAATTTGACTACACCTCTGCCTTCCACATACTGACACCAGAAAGGTGGAAGGGCAAGGATCCTGTGGGTCGAGAATAGTGATCCTATTCACAAAAGGAATGTCCATCACTCATCTTGCATTGATAAGACTTACCAAGGACAGCAGGGTGTCACCACATTAATTGGAGGTAAGAGAGGACATCCATCAGAAAGGCCCGATGGCATTGTAGAACAGTCTCAAAAGCCCTTAGAAGAGACTACCCCTCCAGGCTACCCCTGGAGGACGGCTTGACGTATGGCACAAAACCTTTTGAGAGGGTTGGGGTGACCTCCTTGGATACCAGCATAACAATGTGCACAGATTAAAGGATGCCTGCCACCATCCCTGAGGCCTTCAGGTACTGTGGATGGAAGACAACAGAGTGGCCAGAACATGGATGCATGATAAGCAAAGCACAGACTCATGCATGGCTCATGCTAAAGGGTTCAGGTGGGCCATAAGTAACCCTAGAACCCTGAAGATGTCCGCTCCATTCTGGTGGCCCAATGTGGAGTGATCTATGAAAATAATATATTACACAGGCCAGTAGGAGTGATTTGCTTGCTAGGCCTCCCTCCTAGAATTGGGGTCCAATCATGGGGCCCCAGGACAACTCTAAAGCACCAGCACTGATGTTCCTTAGAGCATCTGGTTGCCCCTGTGTGCTGATAAAAGAGTCAGAGACCAGGGACCAGGGTAGTAACAGAGACCAGGCCCATGTATGCCCTTGTTCAAGCTCAGGATCCTCTGCCCAGATGGCGATGCTAGCCTTGGCTGGTTCCAACCACCAGACGGGGACTTAGATTTCAAGTAAAGTGCTCCAAAGCATGGGACCCTCTGAAGGCCCAGCTTGCTCAGGTCTAAGGGCGGTAATAAACACATTTCAAGTGCTTTACACTGTGCCTGGCTAATTGTAAGTGCTCAATAAATCACAGTTAATTTTTCTTCTTTTCAAGTAATAGTTTATGCTTTAATGAGATTTTGCTATCAAGAGCTTATTTCTAAAGTAAAGAATATTGGCATTAAACGGGTGAGGCAGTGCTGGTCACTCAGGTAGCGTTTCACGGACAGTATTCTCTTGGTAGGGTCCGGTAGTCTAAGGTCTCCATTTGGTCAGTTCCCCCAGAGTTGACCAAATTCTTAATATTTTACCCAAAGTTAAACCACAGAAGTTTAATATGACTAAATGAGAATGCCAACTTATGAATTTATAAGATGACTGATACTATTACCCAGACTCAAACTTGTGTTATCTTGTTAACACATTCTATCCCCTGTAGGAAACTTCAGGGAAACCAAACGACTCTCAGGATCACTGCTGAGTAAACCTTGAATCAGACCAAGTTGGGGGGTGGGGGTGGGGGTGGACTATTTTCCTGAATGACACTATTTGGACCCCAGTGCAGTTATCTCCAGTGTAAGGTGAACTATTTACGTAGCCCAGACCTAGTCAGGGTTTGAGACACATTGATAGGTATTTGTTCTGTCCACTGAGCACAGGCATAGACAGTTTCAATAGGAATGCTCCCCAACTGCTGCCACTCCTGCCACCCAGAAAGTTCCAGAATGGTGTGGTGTATGATAGGGATTACAAACAAATACCCCAGGAGGGGTAGTTTGAAGGAGAGGGTGTTTTCTACTCAGGCTCTAGGCAAGGAAGTAATTATTTCCATCAAGGGTTCAGAATGTCCCATCTTTGACAATAGATTATTGCTCATAGCCAAGAAAATGTAGGTACAGGATAGAGCAGAGAGGGGGGTCAGGAAGAGACAAGTGAGTGATGAATGAATGAATGAATGAACAAATGAATGAACATAGGTATCTATAGTTTTCCCCAGGTTCATTGACAAGATTGAAAACCAGTGTTTGTAAAGCATATTATGGGAGGACTCTTTTACAGCAATTTGTGCAGACACATTAACAGTGAGAGTTTTGAAGGAAGAAATGGATATCTCAGGGCAGGGAGAATAGGACTTGATGAAGAGCATCAGCAGGACCTAGAAGACTAGGAAAACTAAAAAGATTAAAAGATACCATTGCCTCACTTATCCCTGGGGAAGGGCTGACACCAGCAGCTTAGTAGGGATACTGTAGCTAGTTAAACTATCTGAAGGTTATTTGGACAGGCAGGTAGGATTTGTAGAAGTGGAGGGAAGGGGACAGCCACTTTGGGAAGAGAAATGAGAAGGGAAAATGCATGATCTGATTAAAACCCATGGAGCCTGGCAAATAGGAGGGAGGAGTGGTGGAGAGTTTGGGAGGGGCAGATTAAGAAGATCCTTAAAGCTAAACTTTGGAATGTGGGCTTAATATTGGAGGCAATAAGGGAATCACCTAATAAGAAGACTAACATGATCAAAGCAGGGTATTCCCATTATTATGCCTCACAAATTGCTGCAAAACTTAGTGGCATAAAACAACAATGTATTGTTGTGCCGGTTTCAATGTATTATGCCCCCCAAATGCCATTATCTTTGATGTAATCTTGTGTGGGCAGACCCATCAGTGTTAATTAGATTGTAATTCTTTGAGTGTTTCCATGGAATGTGCCCCACTCAACTGTGGGTGATAACTCTGATGAGATATTTCCATGGAGGCATGGCCCCACGCATTCAGGGTGGGCCTTGATCAGTGGAGCCATATAAATGGGCTGACAAACAGAATGAACTCAGTGCAGCTGTGAGTGACATTTTGAAGAGGAGCTACAGCCAAGAGGGACACTTTGAAGAAAGCACAGGAGCTACAGATGAGAGACAGTTTGAAGACAGCTATTGAAAGCAGACTCTTGCTCCAGAGAAGCTGAGAGAGGACAAATGCCCCAAGAGCAACTGAGAGTGACATTTTGAAGAGGAGCTGTAGCCTAGAGAGGAACGTCCTGGGAGAAAGCCATTTTGAAACCAGAACTCTGGAGCAGACACCAGCCACGTGCCTTCCCAGATAACAGAGGTTTTCCGGACACCATTGGCCATCCCCCAATGAAGGCACCTGATTGCTGATGTGTTACCTTGGACACTTCATGGCCTTAAGACTGTAACTGTGTAACCAAATAAACCCCCTTTTATAAAAGCCAATCCATCTCTGGTGTTTTGCATTCTGGCAGCATTAGCAAACTAGAACAATTGTGCTCACAGATTCTGTGGATCAGGAATTAGAACAAGGCACAGCAGGAAAAATTTATTTCTGCTCCACAATATTTAGGACCTCAGCTGGAAGACTTGAAGGCTGGAGGCTGAAATCATTTGAAGCTCATGCACTCACATGTATAGCGGTGCATGCTGCCTGTCAGCTGGGACGTCAGCTGACAATGTTGCCACAGCACCTACACATGGCCTTTCTACATGACTGCTTGGCTTCCTCACAAAATGTTGCCTAGGTTCCAAGGATAAGTGACCCAAAGAACTAGAACCAGGTGGAAGCAATATCATTTTTATGACCTAGACTTGGAAAGAAGTCACATAACATCACTTGTACTATACTTTGTTTGTCGGAGCATTTACAAGTCACCTAAGTTCAAGGGGAGAGGAAATTGACTCCATTTCTTGTTGGGGAGTGGTAAGGTTTTGGAAGAGCATGTGGACATTTTGGGAAAATACAATCTGCCACATGGAGTTTTATGAAAATTCTTGTGAGTAGACTTTGAAGGACATATTTGCAAAGGCAAAAAGAGAAACTTGGAAGGAACTAGGACTACTAAGGAAGCTCTTTCAGTAATACAGGTGTGAGGGAAGGGTACCTCAGATTCTGGTTGTGTAAATGGAAAAGGAGGGTAGAGAAGAAAGTTGAGAGATTGCGAAAAGAAACGACCAAATTAGAAGACAGATTGGATTAGGGAAGGAAGGAGAGAAAAATGTAAATGATGGCTCCTTGGCTTTGTACACACAATCACAAATGACCCTTCGAAGAAGGGTAAATATACAAGACTCCTTCATAAAAATGTATGAACAGTGCCAGGCAGGCCAAAGCCCAAAGTGAGTTAAGACATGTGGAAACATAAAGAGAGAAGGAAAAAAAGAACTCCTTTGATCATGCACAAAACAAGAAGAAGAACAAGGAAGGGAGATGCTCACCAATGTGAGCAGGTCACAGGGTAAAAGCAAAATGCTTCAATGTTTTATTTCTTGACAATCCAAAGGAAGGATCTTTGACCCCCCGCCCCCCAATATGTAACAAATGATATACTGAGGGATGAAAACACAAGATAAGTAGGGAGATATTAAGAGAGCCCTTACCTAATAAAATGAATTTAAATTAAGCCCTGGGCACTGAAAGAACTTGCAATGGGTCAGTGGAATTACTTCATTGATATTTTAGGACTCTGAGTTAGAGACTTACACGGTGCACATTTATTAGGGAATGCCTTCAGGATCTGCATGTGTAGAGGAATAAGGAAGCAGGAAATAAGGAGGAATTGAACTTCAATGGAATAACAACAGAGGCCATGACTGACCCCATCGTGTGCTCTGGAGTTGAGAGGAACTTACAAAGTTGTTTTACCTTCAGGGAAGAAGGCCAGGCATTTATAACCCCACTTCTACCAGTGGTTAAATCTGGGCTTTCCTCCATCCCAGGAGGGAGAGATGACCTTAGGCGAGGTGGCTTATTTTTTTTATTAACTTTATTTATCAAAAAAAATTTCCAGATAAAATTAAACAAAGGAACAGGAAAAACAAATACCCCAACATAACTTCATTGTTTCCAATATGCTCCTACCATACCAAAAGAAAATTAACAAGCCGTAGCCATTCATGAACATTCCCATATCAAGATTACCCTCAATATCTTATCTGTTCTTATTAGATTATCGTTCCCCCTTCACTAACTGCTATCTCTTTCTAGGTCCCCAATATTCTACAATAAGAGTTCATATTAGTGGTAATGTACAATGTCTCTCTTCTTGTGTCTGACTTATTTCACTCAACATTGTGTCTTCAAGGTTCATCCATGTTGTCATACACTTCACGACTTCATTCCTTCTCACTGCTGCATAGTATTCCATTGCATGTCCAACCTAAATGTCCTCCATCAGATGAATGGATAAACAAAATGTGGTACATACATATGAGGTGGCTCATTTTAAAAGAAAGTAATTCCCAGAAAGAACTCAGCTGTGAACTGTCAATAGCCAAAACTCCTAGTGGCTAGGGGGATGAGTCCCTCAGTCCTGGAGGGAGAATCTGAGCAGTACACTACTACATTATCCCAATTTACAAAATGGAGAGAATAGATTCCAGAGGTTATGCACCAGTGAGCTTGATATTGCACCTTAAGCAAATTCTAGCCTGATTGTTAAATAGTGGTCTAAGAGCCTTTAGAGAAGAAAATGGTAACCACTAAGAATCGAGGTGAGGTCATAGGGAACAAGCAACATGAGTGTTAAATGCATGAGTTTATTAATGTCCATCATTGTGATGACTCTCAAGACTCTACTTAGCTTTGCCTTTTTCAGCATTTTAAGTCAATTACCTGGCTGAATACACATAAGACACATTTATCAAATCTACAAATGACCCAGAGTTTGAAGAATAGCCAAACCAATAAACAAACAAATAAAATAAAGTAAAATAATATTTGAAAGTCTGGTAAAAAATTCAACAAAATGAAATTTAATAGGGATAAATGTAAAGTTCTTTGCTGAGATCCAAAAAGTGCAAGAAGGGGCAGACTTGGCCTAACAGCAGCTCATAATGAAGGAAAGCTGGAGGATTTCATTGGTTTAATATAATTTGAATCAGCAGCATGAGTTGATTGCCAAGACGGCTATTTTAGTATCAGGATTCATTAAGAAAAATATGGTGTCCAAAACAATTGAGGTAAACCCCAATTTATCAGTAGCTCCAGCCCAGAGCACCCTACCGGAGATTAAATATGTGAGGTTTTTCTTTTCCATAAGAGAAAGAACTTATGGATAATCACAGTGTAGATAGGGACAGAAAACCTGCCTCAGAAAGAGTGGTGGCCTTGGAATTCCTGAGGGTAAACATTCTCACCATGG
The DNA here is from genome assembly GCF_015220235.1 of Choloepus didactylus. NCBI lineage: Eukaryota > Metazoa > Chordata > Mammalia > Pilosa > Megalonychidae > Choloepus > Choloepus didactylus. Next base: position 46,453,907 of record NC_051334.1, on the reverse strand, counting down.
TAGAACTGAGCACCTAGAAGGTAAGTCAGACAGACTTTAAAGTGGCTCCCATGATCCCTGCCTCCTAGTATTTATGACTTTCTATAACCTACCCTGCCCACCCCCACACCCACTGAGTGTGGGTAGGACCTGTGACTTCCTTCTAACCAATAGAACATGGTAAATGTGATGGGATGTTACTCCCGTGATTATGTTAGGTTCCATAAAATTCCACCTTGCCAGTAGGCTTGCCTTCTTTCTCCCTTGCTTGCATTGAAAACACAAGCTGCCATGTTGTGAATGGGTCTGTGGAGAAAGCCATGTGGCAGGGAACTGTGGGAAGCCTCTAGGAGCTGAAGGCAGTCTTCTGCAGGCAGCCCACAAGAGCTGAAGCCTTTTGTTTTAAAACCAAAAGGAAACAAATTCTGCCAACAACCTAAGTGACCTTGGCGGCATATCCATCCCCAGTCAAGCTTCCAGATAAGAATTGAACACTGGCCAACACCTTGATTGCAGCCTTGCAGAAGACCCAACTAAGCCACTTCCAGACTCCTGACCCACAGAAACTGTGAGATAATAAACGTGTCTTATTTTAAGCTGCAAAGTCTGTGGTAATTTATTAGCAATAGAAAACTAATAAAGAAGGAGGAGGCTCTACTGATATAGGAGAAAAGATTCCAGGAAAGGGATAACTCTTTAAGAAAGGGAAAGGGGTGGGGGGTAGTTCTGTGTTTGTGAGGTGACAAATGTTCAATCACTCACATGCCCATACCTGATACAATCACTGTTGCCAGGTTAGGTGACATTCTGACTGGTTAAGTCTGGATCATGTTAACTAGTCCTGAATGTGGAATCTGGGGACATGTATCAGATCCTGTTGATGACACTTTCTTCACTTCTAGTTCAGTGATACCTGCAAAAGACAGTTTCTAGCTAACAGCTTTCCACCGCAAGTGCCCCAGCCTTTGCTTTCCTTCCGGAGGGCTTTCTCAGCCTTCCTTCAGGGCAGCTCAGAAGGGCCAGGTATTTCATATACCCTGGGACAACCCCCAGTCAATGAAGGATGGGAATCAGTGAATGAATGCTTTAGCTTCCCTGTCCCTTGATGGAATAATTGTGAGGCATCATCCATTCAGTTCCTCAAGGGTCCCTAGTGGGATTAAGCAACCCACCCATTAGAACACCCTGTATCACCTTTCCTCCATTTCTGGTCTCACATTCCCCACTCTCTCACTTGTGCTTCCGAGATCATCTCCCAAATAAACCACATGCATCCAAGTCCTTGTTTCATAGGCTGCTTTTGGAGAAGCCCAAACTAAGACACTTGTGTCACCTGCATTGAAGGGAGGCTATGTTTCCACAAAGGAAAATCAGAGGAAATGCATTCTGGAAAAACCAAAACACCAGATTTCATTGCAGAGGTTAGATTTCAGGTTTTTTATCAAGTTCATTGTTCTTATTCAAAAGGAGATATTAGCATTAGTATCCTGCACTTCTGACTCTGGCCATTCCCCTTTCCATAGAAGGTCATTGGCAACCAGGGAGGCCAAGTTAAGAGTGTGGGATGAATTGAGACAAGCCCATCACCTCACACCAAAATATACACTCAAAATACAGGTTTAGTGGAGAGTGGCTCAATGGTGTCATCTCTCTATCCCTAAAGGTAAACTTTACAAACAAGCAGCTTTTTGTAGTTCAGGGAAATTTTAACATAAAGTGAAGAAAATATCAGTTTGCATAAATATGGAATATCTTATTTCAATGTCAACATTCATATAATATTGTCTTGTTTCTTTTCTTTTATAAAATAGTCCAGAACCCAATACTCATGTTTTGGTTTGCTAAAGCTGCCAAAATGCAATATACCAGAAATGGGTTGGCTTTTATAATGGAGATTTATTAGCTTACAAATTTACAGTTCTAAGGCCATGAAAATGTCCAACTCAAGGTATCAGTAGGACAATACCTGGACTCTGAAGACAGACTGGCATCAACAGGATGATAACTTCTATGAAGAAAGGCCACTGGCATCCAGGGTTCCTCTGTCACATGGCAAGGCACATGGAGATGTCTGCTGGTCCTTCTCTCCTGGGTTTCATTGCTTTCAACTTCTGGCTTCTCCATCTGTGGGTTTCTTCCTCAGCTTCTGTGTCTTTTTCTGAGAGCTAATCTTAATTTAATCTCTTGGCTTCTCTGGGGCTTCTATGAGTTCTCTGGGTTTTTTCCATGTGTCTTTTATTGTTTTATAAAGAACTCCAGTAAGGGGATTAAGAACCACTTTGAATGGGATGGGTCACATCTCAACTGAAATAACCTAATCAAAAGTCCCACCTACAATAGGTATGCACCCTCAAGAATGGATTAAAAGAACGTGGCCCTTTCTGTGGTACATAACAGCTTCAAACTACCACAACTCAGAAGACTATATTGTTAACTACTAAGCATATTATGGCAGGGATAATATCCATTCCCACCTTGTTCTTATTTACCAGAACCCTGTATTAATGGAAGCAATAATGTGCTGGCTAGAAACTACCCTCTCTTGCAGATAGAGACAGCCAAAGAGATGTAGGTAGAACTGTTGTGTGGCACTCCTTGAAAGACTTCTTAAAGGGTACTGATTCAACTAGGTGGTGTTCCATTTTTTCCTCTTCCCTCTTTCCTTCTTTCTGATGCCTAATTTGTTGGAGCACTAGAAGCTATCTTGGATAATGATACAGCCTTGAAATCACATAGTAAGATGGAAGAGCAGAGGAGTAAAGGGGCCTCAGTCTCTGACTCTTGTAAACATGCCATACCGGTCCTGGACAGCTTGTCACTATGCTTCTTTTATGTGAAAAAGAAATAAAATTTTATTATGATTAAGACATTGCTATTTGGCTTTTTTATTGTATTCAACCAAACCTAAGCTTAGCTGATATACATACAGACATATAAAACCATAAAACAAACAGCTGAAAGTCTTCTTCAAACTTATCCAGGGGAAAGATGGTTAATTAATATCATTAATGTATATGTGTTCACAATGCAAGGCTACTTCCACAGTAAAAATAACTATAGCTTGCCTGAGTGCATCCACAAATAACCACACTTTAACAACACCAATGTTTGGGAGGATGATAGAATTCATTAATAGAAAATTCAGAAAGGGAAACACATCAGTTTTCATTCTTTCCTCCCCCTTGAGTATACTAGACTCATAGATACTATATAGTTTGAAATAATCTTATTAAATATCTATTTTAATTCCTTCATTTTAGAAATGAGGAAATGGAGGTCTTCCCCTGTTCAGCAAATCTTTCTTTGAAATATGACATGTTTATCTCCTCCCTTCTTCTTCTTGTCCACTCCTAACATATCAAAACAGCCCTCGCCACTTCACTTGTGAGCTACAAGCACCTCCTCATTGGATATACCTGACTCTACTCTCATCTTCCTTTGTTAAGCTTATGCTGCTCTCCTATGAGAATAATCCTTACAAAACCTCACTTTTGTCCCATGACTTTCCTTTTAGAGCACTTCCAACCTGATGGGTTAATCAGTCAACTATAGTCAGTCATATCTTTTCCTACCTCTAAATTTTACCTTTCCGCAATTGACTGTGCCCCAGAGAAAGCATTTATATCAATCTTTTCTACCTCAAGGGGTTCATTCATCAGCCTCAATAACGGATCCATTGGATTTGGCCACCCCTTGTACATTCTAAAAACTTTTGAATTCACCTGTGCCACATTGCTATATAGCAATGTATTAGTGCTATAGGACCACAATTTTGGGGAAGATTTCTTTAATAGAAGAGGAGGGAGTTGAACTGGCACGCGGTGTCTGAGAATAAGATGGTGGACAAACACAGCTCCCTGACAGAACTTTGATTGGCTGTGGAGGGGCAAGTAAGCAGGAGAAGGTTGAGACGGGAGAAAAAGGCATCTAACATAGGCAATGCAATGCAAGGGCTGCCATTTTCAGGTGTAAATTGGGTTCATCATGCTTGCTTTTGATCATGCTTTGATTACCAGAAGGAAGTTCCTGCCTGTTTCTCCTCTCTGCCAATTCAAAATCTGTTATATCCACCAAGATGAACATAAAGCCCACTGGTCTTTCCATGAAAACTGGTTTGGTTACTTAGCTCTTCTAATTCCTTCCTTTTCACAGCATCTATTGTTTGTAGGAGGTGTTTCATTTGGGATTCTATTCAATTTATCATTTTATGATTTACCTTTATTTGCCAATATTATTGTTTAAGATATGCAAAGCCCATCTCCTCCAAATAGTGTTCAATTTTCTGAGGTATGGTGGTGAGCCATATAATTTGTTACCACTACAGAGCTTGGCATATAGTAAGGGACAAAGAGTTACTTGAGATCATCTGAATGTAGACAAGATATCATATTTAACATATGTAAATATATGCATATTAGAAAATTCTTTTGAATATAACAAATATTCTCTTCATTATAATAAAAGGTAATTTCCAAAAATCACTAATACAATTTGATATGTGAAATATTTTGTTAATAAAATTTAACATTCTGCATATGTTAAAAATATAAACACCCAAATTCTTTAAGCAGGCAGAAATTATGTTCAACATTAGTTTTACTACTGGATTGGCAAGGATTTAAGAAAGCTTTGGCCACACAAAATTTCTCTTTCAGAAAAATTTGCTGTATTTATTTACATCAGTAAAACAATTTCAGTCTGGATGGTTAATCAGATCATGAAAATAGCCATCTTATGTATTTTTGATGCTTTAATGGTACTCATTACAATGAAATTCTGCCCATAATATAGCATTTTATAACATCAACCATACCACATCTTCTTTGCATTATTAAATATAACATCTCTGAAAGGATATTCTGTGGACTGATGTTAATGGGTCTTACACCAAAAGGGATTCCTTAATCAAACAAGTTTGGAAAAGTTAAACAGATCTCTCAGTGACTTATCTATATTAATGTGCATTTTGACTTTCCATAAGGAAATATGCTATGTGATTGTTAGGGATTGAATTATGTACCCCACAAAAGATGTGTTCAAGCCTTAATCTGCATTTTTGTTGGTGAGAGCACACTTGTAAATAGGACTTATGAAGATATTATTAGTTAAGGTGTGGCCAAACTGAATCAAGGTGGAACCTAATCTGTATGAATAGAAGCCTTATAAAAAGAGGAAATTCAGATGAAGTCAGTAGAAGCCAGAAGTCAGAAGGCACCAGAGAGGAGAGAAAGATTACCTTATGATGGGGGACTGCCATCACGAGAACACTACTTACTCTGGGAGAAAACTTGGCCTGACGAGAACTTGATTTTGCACTTCTAGGCTTCAATATTGTGAGACAATAAATTCCTGTAACTCAAGCCAACTCATTGTGTAGTATTTGTCATAGCAGCCCTGGAAAACTAAGACAGTGATGTTTCCCAAACTACTTCAAACCATTTGTTCTGAGGAAAAAATATGGGGAAACGATGATTGATAGATTGAATAAAGACTGCAAGATAAAGTAGCAGGAGCTCTGAACTTGAAATCAGACAACCTGGGATTGCATTCCATTTCATTCCTTTATTTACTTATTACATTCTTACTTATTTTCTTACTTAAGGTGTAATCCTGAATAGTTTAACTTCTCTGAGTCTCATTTTCCTCATCTATAAGCATGGAAGGTGATAACTCATCTTTATAATAGCCACCATCAATGCCTTCCCTCCCTATATGCACAAGCCATTCTTCCATAAAGATGTGTAATCTATTACTGCATCCCCTGAAATCTGGGCTGGTTCTGTGATTCACTTTTGGCCAATAGAATATAGTGGAAATTACACTGGGTGATTTCCAATGTTAGGTCATAAAAAGCTTGCAGCTTCTACCTTGGTTTCTTGGAACACTCTAGGAGGAGTCAATTATGTTAGAGGAAGCTATGCTGTGAGTAACCCCAAGCTAGCCACGGGGAGAGGCTGCATGCAGAGAGAGTGACATCTAGACAAATCCATCTTTTCCAGCTATCCAAGCACACACACCAGATGTGTAAGTGATGAAGTCATCTTAGACATTCCATCTCCAGTAGATTTAATGTGAAGAAGCATCAAGGAGCCAAATCAACAGCTAGAGTCGCAGTCTGAGACCTGTGGCCCCAGAAGAGCCATGCCAGCCTTCTGCAGTCATTCAAGCCACTTCAGCTCAGACCCTAATCACTGTGGAACATAGAGGAGCCATCCCCACCATGCCCTGCCTGAATTCCTGATCCCAAAATGTGTGAGGCTGATTCAATTATTGGTTTGCTTAACTAAGGCTTGGGGTCATTTGTTATACAACAATTGATAACTGGACAGGTTCAGTGGATAAATAAAAATGTTCACCTTTGTACTTGAAAGGAAGTGGGTGCTATTTACAGCTAATTTCCTTCTTTTTCCCCCTAAAAGGGCTTCTATCATGTGACATACATGCCAAAGATGCTAATTTTCTTATGTACACCCTAATGTTGAAGGAAAATAAAGGTGATGACAGAAGAAAATTTGAGACTCCAAATATCTGAAACACCAAAAATATGTATAGTTTTTGGGTGAATATTCAGGTGAAGGAAGGTCTATTTTAATATTGACCAAAGCCCCGTCATTCTAAACAAAGACTGTAAATTTATCCTCCTCTACTTTTTACACATTTCTTTTAGTTTTAAAATATGTCTGCAAATTATTTTGTGTTTTTTTAAGTTTTTATTCTAGTAACATATATAGAACCTAAAATTTCCCCCTTTTAACCACATTCACAAATATAATTCAGTGCTCTTAATTATATGCACAAAGTTGTGTTACCATCACCATCCATTACCAAAATATTATAGTCAATCCAAATAGAAACTCTGTACAATTTAAGAATTAACTCCCCATTCACTACCCCCATCCTGGTCCCAGGTAACCTATTTTCTAGATTCTGACTTGATGAGTTTGCTTATTCTAATTATTTCAAATAAGTGAGCTCATATAATATTTGTCCTTTTGTGTCTGGTTTATTTCACTCAACATGATGTCTTTAAGGTTCATCCATGTTGCGTGTATCAGAACTTCATTCCATTTTACAGATGAATAATATGCCATTGTATGTATTTACCACATTTTATTTACCCATTCTTCGGTTGATAGATGCTTGGGTTGCTTCCCCCTTTTGGCAATTGTGCAAATATCTGTTTGAGTCCCTGCTTTTAATTATTTCGGGTATATACCTAGAAGTGGGATTGTTGGGTCATGTGGTAATTCTATACCTAACTTTCTGAGGAGTCGCCAAACTGTTTTCCACAGTGGCTGCACTGTTTTACATTCCATCCAGCAATGAATGAGTGTTCCTATTTCTCCACATCCTCTCCAACACTTGAAATTTTCTGTTTTATTTTTTAAATAGCAGCCATTCTAGTTGGTATGGAATGACATCTTGTAGTGGTTTTGATTTGCATTTCCCTGATAGCTAATGCTGTTGAGCATCTTTTCATGTGCTCTGAACATTCATATATCCTCTTTGGAGAAATGTTTATTCAAGTCTTTTACCCATTTTTAAAATGGGTTGTTTGTCTTTTTATTGCTGAGTTGTAGGATTTCTTTATATTTCTGGATGTTAGACCTTTATTGGATTTGTGGTTGCCAAATATTTTCTCCCATTGGGTAGGTTGTCTTTTCACTTCCATAATAAGGTCCCTTGATGCACAAACTTTTTAATTTTGAGGAGTTCCCATTTATCTACTTTTTCTTTTGCTGCTTGTGCTTTGGGTATAAAGTCTAAGAAACCACTGCCTAATGTGAGATCCTGAATATGCTTCCTTACATTTTCTTATAGGAGTTTTATATTCCTGATTCTTATATTTAGGTCTTTGATACATTTTGAGTTAGTTTTTGTATATGGTGTGAGAAAGGGATCCCCCTTCATTCTTTTGTATATGGTTATCATGTTCTCCTAGCATCATTTGTTGAAGAGACTATTCTTTACCAATTGAGTGGACTTGTCAGCATTGTCAAAAATCAATTGGCTGGGTCCAGACTCATCCCCACCATTTGATTTTTGACAAGGCTGATAAGTCTACTCAATTGGGAAAGAATAGTCTTTTCAACAAATTTTGAACTGCAACCCAGTAGCTTTGTCTCTTGAAGAGGAGTATATAACTATATAGCTTATACGATGTGACCATGTGATTGTAGAAAATCTTGTGGCTCACATTCCCTCTATCCAGTGTATGGACAGATGAGTAAAAAATGGGGACAAAAGAAGTAAAAGAATAATAGCGGGGTATGGGGGTAGGTTGATTGGGTGTTCTTTTTTACTTTTATTCTTGTACACTTTGGATGATTGTATGGTATGTGACCATATCTGAATAAAATTGCAAGGAAAAAAATCAATTGGCCATATATTGACCAAAAGGAGAAAATGAAATGGAACAAAATAAAGTTTTTGTGGCTAAGAGATTTCAAATAGAGTTGAGAGGTTATTCTGAAGGTTACTCTTATGCAAGCTGCAACCAGATATTGCAAATTGCCACAGCATGCCAAGCTTCAACCAACAGTATTCCTGAAAACCCTAAACAATACGCTGAGCTCTATGTAAGACTCTATAAATGTTTTACCCGGTAAGTTTATTTTTTCAGAAACTTCAGGCCTCCAGATTGTTCCTATGCCAGATAAGCCCTGAAACCCAGAGGTACCAGTCTCTCCAAGAACATCAACCAGTTTCATTCCTCTATGCTGTAAGGTCAACAGCCCTTTCCAGCACACAGAAGTTAAAATGGTCATTGTCCAGATATCCTTGAAGATTGAGAGAATGATTAAATGAAAGGGAGGAGGTGTAACTGAGAAATTAGAATTTAGCTAATGATTATGACTGCTGACTCATTATTTAGATATTTCTTTTTAGTTTCTAGTGTATTCGAATAGCTAGAAGGAAATACCGGAAATTGTTGAACTATAATCCAGTAACCCCGATCTTTGATGATGATTGTATAGCTATATAGCAAAAAAAAAAAAAAAAAAAAAAAAAAAAAAAAAAAAAATCTATTGGTCATAGATGTGAGAGAGTGTATTTCTGAACTCTCAATTCAATTCCATTTGTCTATACATCTATCCTTATGCCAGTTCCATGCTCTTTGGACCACTTTTGCTTTTTCTTGCCTAAAGAATCTGGCTAGAACTTCCAGTACAATGTTGAATAACAGTGGTGACAGTGGGCATCCTTGTCTTGTTCCAGATCTTAGAGGGGAAGCTATCAGTCTTTCACCATTACATCTGATGTTAGCAGTGTTTTTTTTACATATATCCTTTATCATTGTTGATGAAGTTGCCTTCTATTCCTATTTTTCCAAGTGTTTTTATCAAGAAAGGGTGCTGGATTTTGTCAAATGCCTTTTCTGCATCAATTGAGGAGATCATGTGGCCTCTCCTTTTCATTCTGTTAAAGTGGTGTATTGCATTTATTGCTTTTCTTATATCAAACCACCAATGCATACCTGGGAAAAACCCCACTTGATCATTGTGCTTGTTTGAATCTGTTATGTACCCCATTAAAGGCCATTTTTTTTAATCCAATCTTGTGGGGGCAGACAAATTATGGATGGGGCCTTTTGATTAGATTATTTCCATGGAGGTGTGACCATGCCCATTCAAGATGGGTCTTAATTAGTTTACTGGAGTCCTCTATGAGAGGATAAAAGGCAGAGACATTTTGAAGAGAGCTCAGAGACACTTAGAGAGAAAATGCTCAGAGACATTTTGGAGACAGCCATTGAAATCAGAACCAGGAGATAAGCTGAGAGGTGCAATCCAGAATTTGCCCCAGAGAAGTCAAGAGAGAATCCCCCAGATGCTTAGAGACAAACGCTTTGGGAGACACAAGCAAGGACACACAGGAGCTGAGAGAGAAAAGCTAAGACAGAAGCCCAGAGACATTCTGGAGAAAGCAACAGAAACCAGAAGCTAACCTGGGAGAGGCCCAGCAGACTCCAGCCATGTGCCTTCCCATGTGACAGAGGAGCCCCAGATGCCATCAGGCTTTCTTCAGAGAAGTTATAGTCCTATTGATGCCTTAATTGGGACATTTCATGGCCTTAGAACTGTAAATTTGTGAACCAATAAACCCTCATTGTAAAAGCCAGTCCATTTCTGGTATTTGCATTTCGGCAGTTTTAGCAAACTCAAACAATCATCATGTATAATTCTTTTAATGTGCTGTTAGATTTGATTTGCTAGTATTTTATTGAGGATATTTTCATCCATATTCATAAGGGATATTAGTCTATAATTTTCTTTTCTTGTGGTATGTTTATCTGGCTTTGGTATGAGGGTGATGTTGGCCTCATGGAATGAGTTAGTTAGTGTTCCATCCTCTTAAATTTCATGGAAGAATTTGAACAGAACTGGTGTGTATTCTACTTGGAAGTTTTGGTAGAATTCACCTGTGCAGCCATCTGGTCCTGGGTTTTTCTTTTGTGGAAGTTTTTTTTTGATTACTGATTCAATCTCTAGTTGTAATTGGGGTTTTCTATTTCTTATAGAGTCAGTGTAGATTTTTTAGGTGTTTCTAGGAACTTGTCTATTTCATCTAGGTTGTCTAATTTGTTGGCATGCAGTTGTTCAGAGTGTCCACTTATGACCCTTTTTATTTCTGTAGAGTCAGCAGTAATGGCCCACTCCTATTTCTAATTTTATTTATTTGTGTCCTCTCTATTTTTTTTCTGTCAGTCTAGCTGAAAATTTGTCAATTTCAGTCATCTTTTCAAAGAATCAACTTTTGGTTTTGTTTATGGTCTCTATTTTTTATTCTCTATTTCATTTATTTCTGCTCTAATCCCACTTGTCTGTAATGTCCTGTTGGATTCTGTTTGCTAGTATTTTGATGATTTGCATCAGTATTCATATGGATATTTATCTGAAATTTTCTTTTTTTGTGTTATCTTTGTCTGGCTTTGGGATTAGGGTAATCCTGGCCTCAAAGGATCAGTTAAGAAGTGTTTATCCCTCTTCAATTTTTTGGAAGAGTTTGAGAATGATTGGCATTTATTTTTCTTTGAATGTTTGGTAAGTTACCAGCAAAGCCATCTGTCCTGGGGTTTTCTTTGTTGGGGTGATTTTGATTGCTGATTCAATCTCTTTACCTGTTGTTTGTCTGTTGAGGTCTTCTAATTCTTCTTGATTCAGTTTAGGCAATTTGTGTTTCTAGGAAGATTTCATTTCATCTAGATTATCTAATTTGTTCATAGTATTCTCTTATAATCCTTTTTGTATCTGTTCTGTTGTTAGTAAGGTCCCTCTTTTCATTTCTGGTTTAGTTAGTGTCATCTTTCTTTTTTTGTCAGTCTACCCAAATATTTGTCAATTTTATTGATCTTTCCAAGAACCAACTTTAATTTCTTTTAACTATTTTCCTATTCTCTATCTCATTTATGTCAACTCTATAACAACCAATTGGTCAATGAATAAATCACCAAGGAAATTAGAAGATAACTTGAGATGAATGGAAAAAGAATACACACCCTCCCAAAACTTATGGGATGCAACAACACAGTATTCAGAGGGAAATTTATAGCTGTAAATGCTTACTTTATAAAAAGTAATAAGTTCTCAATTAGTAACCTAACATCACTCCTGAAGAAACTAGAAAAACTAGAGCAAACTAAACACAAAGTGACCAGAAGGAAGGAAATAATAAAGATTCAAGTGGAGATAAATGAAATAGATAATAGAAAAACAATAGAGAGAATCAATGAAATAAAAAGTTGGTTCTTAAGGAATGTCTTGGCTATTTTTGTATTGTGTTTTTCCATACTTTAAAAAAAATCAGTTTGCCAATTTACACACACACACACACACACGATGTGCACACACTCAGATATATGTTGGATTTTGATTAGAATTCTTATTGAATCTGTAGATGAATTGGAGGGAAATTGATATCTTCACAATATTGAGTCTTCTTATTCATGAAGAATTGCTAGAGATAAAGAGGGACATGCCATATGGATAAATGGGCAAACTTAGAAGAAGTTATTGCAATTCTAAATTTGTGTGCACCCAGTAATATAAAGTACATGAAGCAAAATTATAGAGAAAGAGAGACATCCATAATCATAGTGGAAAACATTAACATTCATATCCATGCCTGATAGTACAAGAAAATGAAAAAATCAGTAAGGCTATAGAAGACCAGGATTACAATATAAACACAGTTGATTATTGACCATATTCTGGATCTTGTAGCCACCACCCCTCAAATATTAAAGAATTGAAACAATTCGGGATATCTTCACTCACCAGAGTGGAATTAAGCTGGAAATCCATAATAAAAAGAGTACTAGAAATCCCCAATATTTGGGGAAGTAAACAATGCACTTCTATATGAAACATTACTCAAAAAATATAACAAAAGAAATTAGGAAGCTTTTTCATTTGAGTGATAATGAAGATACGAAATCAATACTTATGACATGCATCTATAGCAAGACTTTGGAAGGAAATTTGTAGCTTTATTTACATGTATCAGAAAAGAATAAAGGTAAAAAATTCATGACCTAAGAAACTAGAAAATAGACCATCAAATCCAAAAGAAGTAGAAGGAAGTAAAAATAGACAATAGGAAAAATTAACAAAATAGAAAATCAATGTATGATAGAAAATATCTACATAGTCAAAAGTTAAGTCTTTGAAAAGAGTAACAAAGTTAATAACCTAACAGCAAAACTAATCAAGAAAAGGGAGAGAAAACATATTACTGATATTAGAAGCAAAACATTGGATATTCACTGCAGATCTTACTGATGCTAAAAAATAATGAGGATATTATTTTTTAAAAACTCATTGCTAATACATTTGATGTTTAAATGAAATGGCAAATTCCTGAAAATCACAATTTAGCAAAACTGATGCCAAAAATGTAAGAAATTTTGAGTATTTAGTAAAGCAAATAAGTCCACTATTAAAAGCTTCCCATAAAGAAAACTCTAGATCCAGGTTACTTCATTTGTGAATTGTGCCAAAAAATTTAAGGAATAAATAACACCAACCTTATGCAAACATTTTATTGTTAAAAGCTGGGCAATAGGAACTGAGGTAAATAGGCCTTTAGTGTGAAGTTTGATGTTAATCTTGCTAGGAGTTGGACTGTGTTTAATATCTGCTGTAGCTGAAGTTTCCAGAGACTTCATATTTCTCTAGAGTCCTTGTTTTTGCCTCCTTTATTGACTTTGAGCTTCCCTAAATACTCCTGCTCAGAGAGAGACTGCATCTTATAGCTCTTTCAGCTATAATCCAGTTATTATATTAGAGCCCTTTTGGTGTGGTGTTAAGGTAAGCAGGAGAGGAAGTATTCTATAATCTTATTATTAAATTTCAATCTTCTAATGGGCCTCTGTCCCTGTGCAATGACCTTCACACTTGTTTCTTTTCTTTACGCTTGCACCCCCCCACCCCACCCCCCCGCAAAGTGATTCAGGAAGGTTAGAGGGACCTGAAATGAGAGAAATGCCTTGTCTCCAGGTGTGATAAGGCTCTGATAAAGACCTTCTTCTTGAAGAGTAGGCCTTTGTCATGGAGAACTTTCTAGACATATTCACAATGATTTCTCTTTCCCTCCTCCTGCTGTAGTCATGAGATTTTTCTTGGTTCTTTACTGTGAGAATTTGGTGGAGTTCCTATAGGTAAAACCCACAAAAATATTGGGGATTTAAGACTGCAGCCCCAGGAGTTTCTCAGTCTAATGCCAGTCCACACTCACCCTCCAACAATTCTTCAAAGTTACTGTTTAAGTGTTCCCACCAGTTTATGGCTCCAGCAGCTTCTTCTACTTCAGATAAACAGATATTGGCTGCAATACTCTGGATTCATCTATCTCTCCAGATTTTGGGGTGGTTGTTTTCCTTATGATCTCAGTTCTCTGATGGGTCCAAGGAAAGTCATTGATTTTCAGTTTGTTCAATTTTTTTCTTGATGCAAGGATGGGAATAACAACTTCAAGCTCTGAATCTGAAACCAGAAGTTTCTAATTCATTTTATGATGTGAGTATAACTTTGATACAAAAAATCTGAAAAGGACTTCACAATAAATGAAAGTTCATGTCAATCTGTCTAATGAATATAAATGCAAATATTCTAAACAAATTACTAGCATATAAAATCCAGACACAAGTACAAAAGATAATGTATTGTGACCAAGTAAGATTTATTCCAAGAAAGCAAGGGACTTTAACATTTGAAAATCAATGTAATTAAGCATATTACCAAAAAATAGAGAAAATAATATGCTCTATAATTCTCAGAAATACAGGTCTTTAAAGCCTTTCCCATCTTCAGCTGGCATTATTTTCTAGCTTTCTCAGAGGATGTTGGCTTCCTTTTCCCCAGAAGAGATACGGTTGCCTTGGCTGTGGCACTAATTTAGTCAGTGATGGTTAGGATGAAAGTTTGGTCATCATTGATGCACATGGCTTGGACCAGGACTACATTATGTAGAAAGAACAGTTTGAGGAAGTTACAACTTAAATATCTGTGGGGGTTTAGAGGAGGTCCCCATGAGAAGTGAATGCATTTGTACCACTGAGTCTCTGAGAAACTCAGCACTTTAATTGCTGTATGGCATATGATTTTATGAATAAACCAAAAAACAAATATTTCTAACCAAAGAATGGTTAAAAATCTGTATCTTCTTAGAAAAATCCACTTGTACAGCATGCTAGGGTCTCAAACTGAACACACTCAAAACAGAATGTCCTCAATCAGACCCCTCCTTCTGAGTTCCCTCACTCCTCTAAATTACCCAGGACTGGAGACTTGGTCTCTTGTGCATCCTCTCCCTCTTACCCTACATGTAATCATTTGTCCTCAAAACTTTTACATTCATCAACTTTTCCAGTCTCAATGCTAATATCTTGGTTTAGATTTCTGTATGATAAAGTGAACCCCATCCTAAATGTATGTGTCCATAATTTAACCCAATCAAGTATATTCAGGTAATTCATTTGTTATAAATTTGTGTTAGGTTAAGAATTATTGTGGCAATGGAGGCAGAAGCAACACAGCAAGTAGTTAGCACCTGTTAAGTCAGTTGGGGTCACTGGTTGTGCTAAAGCCCAAGAAAAGAACATTCCTCACAGTGAAAAGAAACCTTAACCTCTCATTCCTTAACAATCCCCTAGGTCATCCCCTGGCCATCCCTTGAAACAGCTACCCAGTTCCAGTCTTAATCCTCACATCTCTCACTACCAAGCCTTAGACAAACTCATACCAGAATCCACAATTACAAATTCCATTTGAGGACATCCTATTCTGATGAATCTTCAACTTTTACTCAGAATTCCTGCCACTGACCACGCTCTTGATCAATAGTATGACTTTTATTTCCACTACTAGGCCAAGCTTTCTTAAAGTTCCCACCTTGTGTATTTCCCTCATTCAGGCACTTCTTTTAATCCTGACACAGTTAAATTTTAGCTAACTAGCTTGAAACACTCTCTTCGTGACACTATGCACATCCTCCTGTGCAGGTCAATGGACAGAGTTTCTCAAGATTCAGTTTGTCTGAGCCTCCCTTTTCTTCTCTATTAACTCTTCCTAGGAGGCAAACTCATCCACATCCATGGCTGATTATTAAAAATGGTGTATCTCTATCCCAAACCTCTCCTTTGAGATTCAGACCAGTATATCCAACATCCTATTTAACATTTTCCCTTTCAACTTTCAAAGACACTTCAAACTCAACATGCCCAAATCTGACCTTATGCTTTCTCCCCAAAGCCTGGCCTTCTGTTCCTTACCTTATTTAGTCAGAAGCTCCACCAAATTGAACATGATAGAAATCCAGAAATCATCTTTGGCACTTCCATCTCTCTTACTCTCCATATGCAATCCATCTGCAAGCCTTGTCAATTTTCCTTCCTATACCCATACATTTTTATCCATCTTCTCTACTAGTCCAAGCTACAATCACTTCTTGTCTAGACTATTGTAAGTCTCCTTAAAGGTTTCTTTGAATGCAATCTGTCCCTTTTCAATCAATTCTTCAAAATCTGTACAAGAGTAATCACAAAATGAGAATCTGGACCTGTAGTGTCTCCTCAAATAAACTTTGCTGGCTACCCATTGTTCTGAGCATAAAGTTGTACAAATGAAAGTGATAAGACTTTCAAGAACCTGAAAATCTGCTACTTTATCTATCATTCCAGCTGCACTCTCCCTCACTCTTTATTTCTGTTCCTTGAATATGCCATGATGTCTCTGCCACTGGGTCTTTGCACAGCCTGTTCACTGAAGCATTGCTTCCTTTTTCCACATCCTTCAGCACTCATGTCAAACATCACTTCCTAAGGAAGCCAAGTAGAAGTGCTTTTCTATCCAATATCAGGGTATGGGTCAGAAGAGGACCCCAGAGCAGGAAAGGGGGGCATTTTTAGGACCTTGTTTTTCATTCTTTCCTATAACTGTTTCATACTTTGGCAGCTCTTTAGTTCAACTTTCCAAAACCCCCTGTATCTTCTCATATCCCCAGAGGTCATAGCCCCATACTTTGAGAAGCACAGATTTGCAGTTCTGCATCACTGCCAATTTCTGGTTGACTTCAGTTCAAGATACAAAGAAAGAATATCAGTCCCTCCATAGTTCCCAGTGACCCTGGCATCAAGAAGTTGTTATTCTTATAGGCTCTGGAAAGTGGAAACCAAGAAGTTTACTTTTTCAGCCCTTGTGGATACAGACCCCCAACAGTTCAAGGTTGGTTCTAAATTTAGAATTGCTGAATTTGGAGTGTTTTCTTAGTCTGACAAATGCACTATTCTGAGTCTAATATTTATAGCCTACATATTTTTTTCCCATTCACAAAATGCTACAGACTATGGCTGCTGCTCAGCTTGGGAATTTTAATAGTGGTTTTTAAAAATTCTAAGTCATTCTAACTTTGACCCCCTCTAGCCAAAGTTTTAGCCAATGTATTTTACTTAAACAAAACTTATTTACAATTTTCTCCATGATATTCTTTCTTAACTTTCTCTTGGATTCTCTCCAGAATTTGATATTTAAACTTCTGTTTATGGGAACACATTTTGCTAATTGTGCCCCTCTTTGGATAAGTCACATGATCTGCATTGCTAAGCTGTGACTGCACCTTCAACTGCTACTGAACTGCCCATGGCAGGGAAATAAAATCGTACCATTCTACTCCAGAAACGGGAGAATGGTGCAACACCCTTAGATTTGGTTAGATGTTAGCTTTCAACCATCAGTGATAATTTTTTCTCCTTCTTAATGAGAACATTCTCTTTACAAGAATATAACTATCTCAACGGTTTTGGCAGGGTATGAACAGAATGAAAGCTTTAGTGTACACCCAATGTAGGCTCCCAGAATCCATAGATCATTCTACTTGTGGCAAGAACCCACATTAGCTGCTTGCTGCACTGTTTCAGCAGTGGCTTAAGCACAAATTCAAAATAAATAAGTAAATAGATGTTTCCATTTACAGGCTAAATTGTATATATTTTTTACATCCCTCTACATTCTCCCCTGTTTTTGAAGCAATTGGTAGGCTTACATATGTGTCTTGGGTAGCTATACTATTAATCCACTATGTGGAAGATGAAATTTAGTGGTTACAAGAAGTAGAATTTTCTTTGGGACAGCTGATAAATGAGATTCATTCATGACTCATGGACTTCATTAAAATCACTGTGCATGTGTCTTCCTCTGATGGAAAGGCTGGATTGGGATGAATTGTGAGCTTGCTTGTCTATTGATGCTGAAGCATTGAGATCAGATTCCTCATTCTATTGTCACATTTTTTCACAAGTCCACATAGGTGTGTCTGCAACAACAAAACACACTTCCCTGTTCATGGAAGTTGTTCATCTGCTTCTTTTTTTTCCTTTTTAACAGTATTATTGAGGTATAATTGATAAACAATATAAATGGTACTTGTTTAAAGTGTACAATAGGGTAAGTTTTTTTAATTCAATTTTATTGGGATATATTCACATACCATGCAGTCATACAAAGTGTAGAATTGATTATTCACTGTAGCATTATATAGTTGTGCATTCATCATCAAAATTAATTTTTGAACATTTTCATTACCACACACACACAAGTAATAAGAATAAAAATTAAAGTGAAAAAGAACAATTAAAGCAAAAAAGAACACTGGTGCCTTTTTTTTTTTTTTTTGCCCCCGTTTTTCTGCTCATCCATCCATACACTGGACAAAGGGGAGTGTGATCCACATGGCTTTCCCAATCACATTGTCACCCCTCATAAGCTACATTTTTGTACAATTGTCTTCAAGATTCGTGGGTTCTGGGTTGTAGTTTGATAGTTTCAGGTATTTACTGCTAGCTATTCCAATTCATTGAAACCTAAAAAGGGTTGTCTATATTGTGCATAAGAGTGCCCACCAGAGTGACCTCTCAGCTCCTTTTGGAATCTCTCAGCCACTGAAACTTATTTCATTTCCTTTCACATCCCCCTTTTGGTCAAGAAGTTCTCCATCCCGCAATGCCGGATATAGATTCCTCCCCAGGAGTCATATTCCACATTGCCAGGAAGATTTACACCCCTGGGTGTCAGATTCTGCATGGGGTTAGGGCAGTGCTTTCACCTGCCAAGTTGGCTTAGCTAGAGAGAGAGGGCCACATCTGAGCAACAAAGAGGCATTCAGTAGGAGACACTTAGGCACAATTATAAGTAGGCCTAGCGTCTCCTTTGCAGTAACAGTCTTCCCAAGGGCAAGTCCAGTGATAGAGGGCTTAGCCCATCAAACCA
Source organism: Choloepus didactylus (assembly GCF_015220235.1). Classification (NCBI taxonomy): domain Eukaryota; kingdom Metazoa; phylum Chordata; class Mammalia; order Pilosa; family Megalonychidae; genus Choloepus; species Choloepus didactylus. The sequence continues at coordinate 46,435,164 of NC_051334.1, read as the reverse complement.
CCAGTCCCCAATGTCTTGTGAGCACAACAGCAACCATCGAGGTGGGGAAGCCCAAAACTCCTGCATTCTCCCCCAGCTCCTCAGAGGGGCTCTGCATATTTTTTCATTGTTTTTTTTTTAATTAGCTATTAACTGTATCAAAAAAATTAGAAAAAAATTACAATAAAAAAACATTTCAAAGAGACCATAGCAAGGGAATAAGAAAAAGACAACTAACCTAAGATAACTACTTTACTTCCAACATGTTCCTACTCTACCCTAAGAAAGTAACCTAATATAGTAACATTTCTGTGAACTTGTTCCTATCATATCCACCAGAAATTAACAAACCTTAGTCATTCCTGGGCATTCCCAGAACATTAAATTTACCCACGATAGCTTATCTGTTCTTATTGGGTTACCATCCCCCCCCATTAATTGCTCTCTATCACTATTTCTCCTATATTCTACATTATAAACCATTTATTTTACATTTCTCAATGTTTACATTAGTGGTAGCATATAACATTTCTCCTTTTGTGCCTGGCTTATTTTGCTCAGCATTATGTCTTCAAGGTTCATCGATGTTGTCATATGTTTCACAACATCGTTCCTTCTTACTGCTGTGAAGTATTCCATCGTGTGTATATACCACATTTTATTTATCCACTCATCTGTTGAAGGACATTTGGGTTGTTTCCATCTCTTGGCAATTGTGAATAATGCTGCTATGAACATTGGCGTGCAGATATCTGTTCGTGTCACTGCTTTCAGATCTTCCAGGTATATACCGAGACATCTGCTTCTTTTTTGATAGCAGTTATTTCAGGGAGAGGACTATCACCAAGTTTTCTTCTTGCTACAGTCAAAGTCTCAAATCCATAGGCTGTCCGACGCTGCCCCGCTCGGTCCCCGGTTCCCGGCCGGCGAGGGGAAACAGGGAAGGAGAGAGAGAGATGCAGACTGCGCGAACTAACCTGGTCATGAATCACGACTCGAACCACACGGCAGTTGTGAAAGCAAGCCCTTTACTACAGCTAGATGAACATTCTGTGTTACTGGTTCCCACACGGGGCACGGCGCCTCGTGGGAGAGCAGCCTCGATGTGGCCGTCAGGCACGGCTCCTTGTGGGCTGTCTCACCCTACCCCGTCCGGGTAAGACCTTTTATACACAATTAACAACCAATAAGCTTCTAGGCTAGTATCGCGTATACAGGATTTCGATTGGTAGGAGCGGGTGGCGGATACATGCGTCACTATGCGGAAACAGGATGCAGGCGCCATCTTGGCTCACTCGATGGGCGGGGGTAACTCTAGAGCAGGCTGCAGCGCATACGCTAGGCCCGATTCGGGAGGCGGCTTTCCACAATAGGCCACACTCACATTCAGCTTGAGAAGACATGATCTGATTATAGAAAACACTTTATCTAATCAAAATGTTAAAATCTGAAAGCCCAGCATAAGGGAGGAGGAAATCAAGGAGGGAGTATTCTTAAGATTAGATTTTCTGCCTGCCAAGTAATCATACACAGCTAAAGGTAACACAAATATATTTTCTCTGACAGGTAAGCTGCTGGTACCAACGCCAAAGTGGAAAACAAGACTGAGATTGTTGAAGAAAATAAAGAAATGTAAGTTTTAGCAAGGCTAAAACTAGAGATCATGCAAATCTGCAGGTTATGAAGATGACTTCACGTGAGGCTAGAAAGGGTATTATTACTTTAGATTCAAGTTCTGAACACCGCTTTTAGAAACTAGAAATAACAGATTTAAATTTCAACTTGGCAGTGACATTGCTTTGTTTTTCATGCTGATTCACCCAGAACATGCCAAAGAAAGTACCAGTAAAAATATACATGAAGTTTTTCAAAGAAAGAAGACAGGATGATTGGTTTTTTAGGCTTTCCTGAATAATTTCTCCAAACTCTTCTTCAATTTGGAAGAGAAATCTGCACTCATTCATGTTCTGAAGGTCAGGATAGACCAGCTATGACTTTTCCAGGAAATGAATAATAGTAAGACCAAGGGGCTCATTTCTGGAGGCCTGGAGGAACTTTTCGTCCAGAACCTGTAGGTGGGGTTTTCCCCCCAAAAGCCTTCAGGGAGTTCCAGATACGTGTGCAGACTTGAGATGGAAATGGCCAGTGTAACACAAGCTCGCCCAGAGGCTCTGCCAACTCTCTCTGCTCTCACTCTGGTTTTCCCCACCCAGAGTGGTTGGTCTTTTACATTCCTTCTCATCCCTTCCTTTTCTTACTTTTGGCTCATTTTTCATCCACTCCTCCATACTAAATCCAAACCTTAATGTCCATGTGAAAACCTGAGAATTTTTGAATAACCATCACTTAGAACTCTCCCTTGCTGGAAAACATGAATTTGGACTGATGCCACATGCTCTTTGCAAGACTTGCATCCAGCCTACAGCCATGGAGTGCCCATAAGAATCATTGTTGGGAGGGGGGCACATTCGTAATTCTTTAGAATTTTGCATTCTGTTGATTGAGAAATTCACAGTTTTAGTGTTAAAATGCAGTTAAATGACCTTGTTTTCTTCATTCCATCAACTAAAATTTATTGTGGACCTACTATGAACCAGGTATGGTGTTGGGGGATATTGTGATAGAAGATACAGCCACTGATCACAAAGATTGTATGGTTTAGTGAAGAAGAGATATGAGAAAAACAGTAATCACAATATAGTGCTGTCAAGACAATGAGAAAGATGTGTATATTCAGTCAATATGCCATGGGTAGTTAGGGAAGGTTACCAGGAGTTGGTGATCCAACTCCTGGAGTCCTGAAAGATGATTAATTAGGAGACTGTTTATTCATATTTGTGTGTGTGTGTATGATACTTCCATAGCATCCTGAACTTTTCATTGCTCTCCTAATCATTCGATGTTTCTCTTTCCCACTAGAGTGTAAGCTACATTAGGCTAAGGACTATGTCTCTCCTGTTTGTCAAAGTAGCTCCATCACTGAGCACAACATCTGACACATAGGAGTACAAAATAAATGCTGGTTAAACTAATGAGTGGAAATATTTTATATGCAAATACATAGGGGTGAAAAAGCCAGGGAATTGCAAGTAATTTTTTGGAGTATGTGAAATATAGGAGGAAATGAAACTAGAGTATTAAGCAGAGCCAGATTATTCAGGACTTTTGTACCCCCCTAAGAACTCTGAACATTATTGAAGGCCATGAAATCCATTATGGATTTTAAACAGAGAAATGGATTGGTTAGGCTTATTCTTAAGAAGACCACTTTTTCGGCAATATGGGAAACAGATTGGAGATAGGAGACACTGTGCAAGCTGGTAGGCTCTGTGGTATTCAAAGTGGGAAGGATTCAAGGTAGCATTAAAGAGATAGAAATGAGATGCTGAATTCAAGAAATACTGCCAAACTAAAATTAATAGAACTTCGGCTTCACAGTAAACAAAACAGCATGGTACCAGCACAAGGATAGGTATATAGTCAAATGGAATCATATTGAAAGCTCAGAAATGAACCCTCACATTTTTTGGCCAACCGATTTTTGACAAAGGGCCAAAGACCCCTCAATTGGAAAGGAATAGTCTCTTCAACAAATAGAGTGGAGAAAACTGGATCTCCATTTGCCAACAAATAAATAAATAAGGAGAGTCCCTATCACAGACCTTATACAAAAGTCAACTCAAAGTGGATCAAAGTCCGAAATAAAAAAAACAAAACTGTAAAACACCTAGAAGAAAATTTAGGGATGCTTCTTCAAGACGTTGTGTTAGGCAATGGTTTCTTAGACTTTACTCCCAAAGCACAAGAACAAAAGGAAAAATAGATAAATGGGACCTCATTAAAATTAAAAACTTTTGGGGCTCAAAGGAAATACATAAAGAAATCATAAAGAATACATAAAGAAATCCTTCAACTTAAGTACAAAAAGACAACCCATTGAAAAATGGGCAAAAGACTTGAAAAGATATCTCTCCAAAGAAGATAAACAAATGACCAGAAAACACATGAAAAGATGCTCAACATCATTAACTCTCAGGGAAATGCAAATCAAAACCACAATGAGATACCATTCCATACCCGCTAGATTGGCTATTATTTGAAAACAGAAAATAACATGTTGGAGAGGATGTGAAAAAACAGGAATATTTGTTCATTGCTAGTAACAGTGTAAAATGGTACAGCCACTGTGGAAGACAGTTTATCAGGTCCTCAGAAAGTATAGAACTATAATATGATCTGGCAATACCACTAATCAGTATATACCCAAAAGAATTGAAACCGGGGACTTGCTTACTCTAATTATTTCAAAACAGGAAGATCATACAAAACTTGTCCTTTTGTGTCTGACTTATTTGTCTCAACATGATGTCTTCAAGGTTCATCCACATTGTCACATGCATCAGAACTTTATTCCTTTTTATGACAATAATATTCCATTCTGTGTATATACCACATTTTGTTTATCCATTCATTGGTTGATGGATACTTAGGTTGCTTCCATCTTTTGGCAATTGTGATTAATGCTGCTATGAACATTGGTGGACAAATATCTGTTCGAGTCCTTGCTTTCAATTCTTTTGCATATTACCTAGAAGTGGAAGTGCCAGTCATATGGTATTTTATACTTAAATTTCTGAGGAACTGCCAAAATATCTTCACAGCAGTGGCACCATTCTACCTTCCCACCAACAAAGAATGAGTGTTCCTATTTCTCCACATCCACTCCAACACTTGTAATTTTCTGTTTTTTTTTTAATAGTAGCCATTCTAGTGGTATGAAATGATATCTCATTATGACTTTGATTTGCATTTCCCTAATAGCTAATGGTGTTGAGCTAATGAGGTGTTTTTTTGGCCATGTGTATATGTTCTTTGGGGAAGTGTCTATTCAAGACTTTTTCCCAATTTTTAATTAGTTTGTCTTTTTGTTGTTGAGTTGCAGGATTTCTTTGTATATTATGGATATTAAAGCCTTAATTAATGTATATGTGGTTTCCAAATTTTTCTCTCATTGTGTAGGTCATTGTTTCATGATAAAATACTTTGATGCAAAAAAGTCTTTTTAATTTTGATGAGGTCCCATCTATCTATTTTTTTTCTTTTGTTGCTTGTGCTATGGGTGTAAAATCTAAGAAATCATTATTGAACACAAGGTCCTGTAGGTTCTTCCCTGTTTTCCTCTAGGAGTTTTATAATGCTGGTTTTTATATTAAGGTCTATGATCCATTTTAGTTGATTTTTGTATAAGATGTTAGATAAGGGTCCACTTCACTTTTCTGCATATGGAAATCCAGTTTTACCTATACCATTTGTCAGAGACTATTCTTTCCCAGTTGAGTGGACTTGGCACCCTTGGCAAAAATCAGTTGGCCATATATCTGAGGATTGATTTATCAACTCTCAATTCAATTCCATTTTTTTATTTGTCTGTCTTTGTGCCAGCACCATGCTGTTTTGATTACTGCGGCTTTGTAATAAGTTTTAAGATTGCGAAGTGTCAGCCTTCCATCTTCATTCTTCTTTTCCAAGATGGCTTTGGCCACTCAGGGCCTCTTATCCTTCCATATAAATTTGATTGTTGACTTTTCCATTTCTGCATGGCATTTTGATTGGGATTGCATTGAGTATTTAAATCATTTGGGCTATAATTGACATCTTAACAGTATTTAGTCTTCCAATCCATGAACATGGAGTGTGCTTCTAATTAATTTAGAACTTCTTTGATTTCTTTTATCAATGTTTGGTAGTATTCTGTGTACAAGTCCTTTACAGCCTTGGTTAGCTTTATTTCTAGATATTTGACTTTTTTAGTTGCTATTGTAAATGAATATTTTTTTCTTGATTGCTTTTTTTGATTGCTCATTACTAGTGTGTAGAAGCACTCCTCAATTTGAGGTGTTGTTCTTGTACTCTGCCACTTTGCTGAATTCATTTATGAGCTCTAGGAGATTTGTTGTGGATTTTTCAGGATTTTTGTATATATACGATTATGTCTTCTGTGGATAGAGGATGTTTGACTTCTTCCTTTCCAATTTAGATGGCTTTTATTTTTTTCTTTTCTTTCTTCTCTCTCGCTCTCTCTCCCTAAGTGTTCTGGCAAGAGCTTCCAGTACAATATTGAATAACAGTGGTAGCTGTAGGCATCCTTGTCTGTTCCTAATCTTAGAAGAAAACTTTTAGTATTTCACTGTTAAGTATGATGTTAGCTGTAGGGTTTTCATATATGCCCTTTATCATGTTGAGGAATTTTTCCTCTATTCTTATTTCCTAAGTGTGTTTATCAATATGGGGTGCTGAATTTTGTCAAATGCCTTTTTTGCTTTGAGATGATAATGTTGTTTATTCCTTCATTCTGTGAATGTGGTGTATTACATTAATTTACTTTCTTATGTTAAACCACCCTTGCATACATGGGAAAATCCCTCTTTATTATGGTGTATAATTCTTTTATTGTGCTGTTCTACACCAGGGGCTAGACCCCACTGATGCTTGTTGCAAGAGTTGGGGATGGGCAATGTTAACTGCCGTGGGGAGAGAGCAACTTACTTTAATTTACCAGTCTCTTCTTTCTGCTCTTCCCTGGATGCTGTACAATGTTCTACTAGACTCCAGTGTTTCAAAATGGTTGATTCAGACAGTTTCTGCCTGTTTAATAGTTGATCTCATGGAGGGACTTTTTCTTGGAGCTTCCAACTCTGTCATCTTCTCCCAATTGGATCTTCCCAGATTATTTTAATTTTAACTTTTTTAAAATAAGAATTTTTCCATTTTACTTCTGGAAACTGACACAATGAATACTATCTTTCCTATTTTCATGTATTTAATCTATCATTCTTTCAAGTGTCTCTCCTGTAAAAAAAATTGATTTTAAATATGATTTCTTTAAAATACACATATAAGCATCATCATATTTGTAGCTCATTTAAATAAATTTCAGAATTTTTTGAACATCTGGTTTTTACTCGTTATTAAGTTCTTTCCAAAACACACATACATTAATCACAAATACGTTTACACTGAAGTAAATAGTTATCACCAAATAAGGCGATCTGTATGATTTTTGTTGTTGTTTAAAAACTGATTTCTAAAGAAAACAATCCCAGGGAAGTTACTGTTTAGCTTCCTGCAATGATTTTAACAAGACTTTTTTGCCTTCCTCAAAGCCTGGAGTCCAAGCTCTTAATTGTTGCTAAATGCAACCTCTGTAGCTCAATCAGACCTCCTGCTACCAAAATTGATTCCATTAACCAGATAGTTGCTAGATTTCCACTTCAACTTGAAATGACTCACTCAGAGACCAGAACTGGACATTTTAAGGTAAAAAATCCAACCTCTGTATAAAATCCTTTTATCAGTAATGGGGTATGGCTCTGAGAATGGTGTAAAACAGCTTGTTCTGATAAGCCATGATTCATTGCTTCTCTTTCAAAATGAGTGTAGGTGACGAAGAGCACAGTGGGTTCAATGGTACTTGGACTGTTTGCTGGGGAGATGGGCATCTTCCTGAACCTACACATCCTCTAGAATGCATCCAGAAACTTAGAAAGTTCTCCTTTCAGCATCAAGAGGGAAATGGTCAGCATTTGTTGAGATATGCAACTCAAAAGCAGTGCTTGAATATTATGTGAAAGGGGTTGCCTTTATTTTACTTGAAGTAGGATGTAAGAGGGAATCTCTACATAAGATCAAGATTGGATCTATGCAAACACTGAGTGGTGAGAGCTTCAAACCTTCTATAAGTGCTCCTTAGCAATATAGAAAAGAAGACTAGAAGTGGGGAAGATAGTGACCTAAAGATAGGTTCTTAAATTGTTGTGAATGCAGCTACATGAGTGACCCCAGCTACATTACATTCCAGTCAGCCTGCATCCCTACTTAGGGAGCAGGGTGAGAAAACTATGTAGAAGTTGAAATGACTGAAAATTAAGCATATAAAAATACATTAGATCCAGGAAAATTATTGGATAAATCAACAAATAGGGAAAACAACAGCAACAACAAAAATAGAAATGACTTTCTACTTGTCTGGAGATTTGTATAGAGCCATTTTTTGTTTATTTTGTTTAAAAACAGGGAACTTCAACCAATGATGGCTTACATAAGCATGGCACATTACAGAGAAGATAGTGTGTTGAGAGGCACAATGACAAAATGGAAAGGACCATGGAAAGAATTCCAATAGTAAGTCTCAATAATTAAATGTGAGTATATCTACTCAGAAGAAAATTTGGAACCATGGTTGGGTAAACTGTTACATTGGTGGCTTCCAGTGAAACACATCTCATGGCATTTATCCTCTTGTGTAGTCCTTTACAAAACTGACTCTTGACTTGGCCTTCTGGATGGCTTTGGCCAATGGAACATCAGCAAGCAAGATGTAATCAGAGGCTTGATAAACCCTTTCTGTTGGGGATTATTATCTTGGAACACTTCTTCTTGGAAGCATTGTTGTAAAGACTCTTGGGCTAGACTATGGAATGATGAGAAGATACAAAGGTAGAAACCCTGGAGGATCAGAGGCCATCTTGCATGTTCTGGCTGCAGTCAAACTTCCAGTTGAATGCAGCTACATGAATGACCCCAGCTACATTCCAGCCAGCCCACAGAATCATGAGAAATAATAAATTGTTGTTATTTTAGAGCACTAATTTTGAATGGTTTATTATGCAATAACAGATACCTGAAACACATGGTCATGTAAGTGGCTTCACTTACAGAAGAGGAAGCTGGGACAGAGAGTGACCAAAGGATTTGCCCAAAGTCTTACAATTAGTTAGTAGCAGTACTGGGACTAGAACTCAGATCTTCTAATAGCCAACTCAATGCTTTTCCCCTTATGTGACCCAAAATGCTACTACTAATATTTAACATCTATTGAAGGATTTGTTTATTCCAGGCACTTTAAGCACTTTAAATTCATTGAGGCAGGTATTACCATTATTACCGTTTTCTTACCAGGAAACCAAAGCTCAGAGAGGTCAAGTAATTGGTCTGAAATCACAGAGCTGGTAAGTGATAGAGCTTGGATTCAAACCCAGCACATTGATTCCAGATGCTTTAGCACTGTATGATAAGAATAATAAAATATAGGGGAATTTAGTATAAATAAAATGAACAGCCTTCACTACAGCTGATTTAATTCATATTTATCTTCTTGATCACTCATTTGAAATGAGAATTGATTCCCAGCAGCCACCATTGTGAGGACTAAATCAGCTGACACTTATTCTGGTTCAGAGGTTTGCCATAGATAATGGTCTCCTACTTTAAGGATTTGGCAAATATAATTAATGCCTTATTATTATTTAAGCTTTTGGCAAAATTTTTCTTTCTCTGTAGATTACATATAACTTAAGCCCATGGCTTTTTGCACTAAAAGTATCCATATGGTATTACACTTGAATGACTGATGTGTTGTTTAGCAAGAACTGTTTGCTTCCTAAGGAATCCCTAAAAATTCATATCTTTTATGTTTGAAAAAAATACCTTTTGGCAAATGATGTCAGTCATTCAAGTATACCTTTCCTGTAATGCCTTTTCTGACAAATACTTGTCCTCAGTGGCTCTTCTTAGTCAATATATATTAAAGAATCATTGACTACTACTATATGCTAGACAAAAATGAAGAAGATAGTGACTTGAGAATCTTAGTTTAATGGAATAGCAAATATACAAAAAACTGGCAGTATAAGTTTGAAAGTCCTGTAATAAAAGTACTGGTTAGGTTCACTTCATTCATTAAGCCAATATTGATTAAGTTTTGACATTGTACCAGATGGACTGCTAGGTGCCAGGTGAGGTGAACCCACCAGATAGTTCCTGTCTTCAATATCCCACAGTCCAGTGGAGGAGGCAGCTCATAATCTGGCAAACACACTGAGAAAAATGCTCTGAAAGAAATGAAGAGACTGCTGTCATAAAAGAATGGTCTATGAGGGAGAGCAGGAGCTGATTATTTACTTAGAGATGGAGGTCAGAGATCTCTGACATGGTAATACTGAAGCAGCCAGCCATATGAAGGAGCATGGGGAGGAGAGAAGATTCACTACAGAGAAAACTGAAAGTAAAAAGGCCTTGAGTGGGACAGAGCTTGAATTTACTAGGAACCAGTAGCAGGCTGATGTGAACGGAGCATGGTGAGTCCCCAGTTGTAAGAGTTAGTAGGAGATGACATTGGAAAGGAATTCAGGGGCCTGATCATGCAGGTCTAGAAAATCATGGTAATAATTTTACCCTTACCCTCACTGGGATGAATAGCTGTTGAAAGGGGGATCATATGCTAAGATCAAGGGCTCCCAAGCTGTGCAGTTTTACACCAAATACTAAGTAGGTGTGTCATCAAGGACAAGCAATTTAACCTTACTGTGGCTCACCTTGCTCATCTAAGAAATGGGAATAATAATAGTAGATATTATTGTGAAAATTTAGTGAGTCAATAGACATAAAGGACTTAGAAATGTACTTGATATTAAGCACTTATATTAGTCAGGGTTCTCTAGGGAAACAGAACCAAGAGGAGATATCTGTAAAGATTATAAGATTTTACAAAGTGTCTCATGCAACCGTGGAGATGCACAAGTCCAAATTCCATAGGGCAGGCAGCAAACTGGCAATTCCGATGAAGGTTTTCAATGAATTCTCCAGGAGAGGCTAACTAGCTGAAGGAGAGATGAAAGTTCTCTCTTCTGACTGCTGAAGTCATCACTTCTCCTTTTAAAGCCTTCAACTGATTGGATTAAATGTCTCTCATTGCTGAAAACACTCTCCTTAGTTGATTATGGATATAATTAGCCATAGATGCAATCAACTTACTGATGATTTAAGTCCATGAAATATCCTTGCAGTTAGGCCAGTGCTTACTTGATGAGACAACTGGGCATCATTACCTGGCCAAGTTGACACATGAACTTAACCATCACAGTCCACCCCTTGTCAACTTGGCAGCTATACACATCACCTTAAACCATATTTAATCTCTAAATGAACAACAATAACAGATATATTTTTCATCTAACAATACTCAACTGTCCTGCAAAGAACCAGAAATGCACTAAATCTCTACAGTATGGGGTGCAAAAGCCCTTGGATAATACTCACTCTTAAACTTGATATCCTATAACCTAAATACTATGACATGAATGATACACCTTATGTCATATGATAAGGGTATAAGATAGAGAAGAAAACAAATATGTATGTAGACATACAAACATACAACAAAACAAGGAAGAAATATTCATACCATTATATTCCTTGTTTCTGTAGCTGGTCACATGGTGGTAGTTCATATTTATCACTACCTTCTTCAACTTCCCATTTCATGTTTGCTTTACCCTCAGCAAGCACATAGCTGGCTGTGGTTCTTTGCCTGGTGCGGTGACCCAAACTTTCATTCCTGAAGTTTCTGGGCCATTGGTAGTCCCGCCAGGACTGGGTTGTTGCAGTTTTCCATCGACTTAAAACACAGGGCATGGTAGTACTGAGAGATGCCCTAGGGGATCTCCTGAATTCCAGGCAAACTCTTCCTTACTTCCATTGTGTAGTTGCAATCCTGTTTTCACTTGATAGTCAGGATCAGTCACCATAGGCAGTACAGTAATCCCCTTCTTTGCCTGTTGATTCAGAGACATGAGAAGCCCAAAGTGGCCTGGTGGCAGTCTTAACTTACAGTACAATGGAATCGTTGTATCTCCTGGGGAGCACTCCTTTTGGAAATAATACCTGTAGACCAGCAGAACTTAAGTTTGCAGGGACAGGAAGCAAAATTTTTTTCTAGTGGATCACTAGAGGTCATAATGAGTGATGCCACTCCCATTTCCACCCCTTGATTCCTGGACTGGTGAATCCTGACTATGGGAGAAACAGGACCATAGAGTGGATGCTGATTCAGAACATACACAGCCTCCTGGAGAACACTGCCCCAGCCCTGAAAGGTATTTCCACCTAGTTGGCACTGTAATTTAGTCTTCAAAAGGCCTCTCTACCGTTCTGTCAATTCAGCTGCTTCAGGATGCTGTGGAACATGTTAAGACCAGAGAATTCCTTGAGCATGTGCCCATTCCCACATTTCATTTGCTGTGAATGGGTTCCTTGATGAGAAGCAATGCTGTGTGGAATACCATGATGGTAGATAAGGCATTCTGTAAGTCCATGGATGGTAGTTTTGGCAGAAGCATTGCATGTAGGGAAGGCAAACCTATATCCAGAATATGTGTCTATTCCAGTTAGAACAAATTGCTGCCCCTTCCATGATGGAAGTGGTCCAATGTAATCAGCCTGTCACTAGATAGCATGCTGATCACCCTGGGGAATGGTGCTATATTGGGGATGGAGTGTGGGTCTCTCCTACTGGCAGATTGGGCACTCAGCTGTAGACAGATCAGACTTGGTGAGTGGAAGTCCATGTTGCTGAGCCCATGCATAACTTCCATCCCTACCATCATGACCACTTTGCTCATGAACCCACTAGGCAATGACAGAAGTGGCAAGGGAAAGAAGCTGACTGGTATCTACAGAATGGGTTATCTTATCCACTTGATTATTAAAGCCTTCCTCTGCTAAAGTCACCCTCTGGTGAGCATTCACATGGGGCACAAATATCTTCATGTTTTTTGCCCCCTCAGAAAGGTATATCCACATACCTCTTCCGCAGGCCTCTTTTTCACAATTTTCCAACCATGTTCTTTTAAAGTCCCTGACCATCCAGCCAAACCATTAGCAACAGCCTATGAATCAGTATACAAATACACCTCCAGCCAGTTCTCCTTCTAAGCAAAATGTACAATCAGGGACATTCCAGAAAGGGGTTGCAATACTGCAGCTGTCCACTTTTGGGTTGTGCCTGCTTATCATGCAGAACCATCTGTAAACAATGGTCGAGTTTTATTTTCCTCAGACAATTGATTATAAGTAACTCCCCAAGAGGCCATAGCTGGGGGCTGGGAAAGAGAAGGTAATGTGGCAGAAGTGGGGGCCATGGGCATTTGGGCCACTTCCTCTTGTAACTTACTTGTGCCTTCAGGACCCACTTGAGCCCAATCTTGTATATCTCGTATATACCATTTCTATTTTATGATGGAGTGCTGCTGTGCACACCCAAATTTGTGGCTTGGTGGGTCAGACAATACCTAGCTCATGATAGGCAACTCAGGTCTCATGGTGACTTCATGGTGCATGGTTAAGCATTCTGTCTCTACTCAGGCCAAGTAGCAGGCCAAAAGCTGTTTATCAAAAGGAAAGTAGTTATCTGCAGAGGATGGTAAGGCTTTGCTCCAAAATCCTAAGGGCATGCATTATGATTCCCCTAAAGGGGCCTGCCAAAGCCTCCAGGCAGCATCTCTATTTGCCACTGACACTTCCAGCACCATTGGATCTGCTGGCTCATATGGCCCAAGTGGCGGAACACCTTGCATAGCAGCCTAGACCTGTTGTAGTGCCTCCTCTTTTTCTGGTCCCTGCTCAAAACTAGCAGCTTTTCTAGTCTCTGTAAATGGACCAGAGTAGTACACCCAAATTAGGAATACATAGTCTCCAGAACCCAAAGAGGCCAACTAGGCATTGTGCCTCTTTTTTTGTCATGGGAGGGGCCAGATGCAACAGCTTATACTTCACCATAGAAGGGATATCTCCACATGCCCCACACCATTGGACACCTAGAAATTTCACTGAGGTGGAAAGCCCTTGTATTTTTGTTGGATTTATCTCCCATCCTTGGACACACAAATGTCTTACCAATAAGCCTAGATTAGTTGCTACTTCTTACTCAGTAGGTACAATCAGCATGATATCATCAATATAATGGACCAGTGTGATGTCTTGTGGGAAGGAGAAATGATCAAGGTCCCTGAGGACAGAATTATGACATAGGGCTGGAGAGTTGATATACCCCTGAAGTAGGACAGTGAAGGTGTACTGCTACCCATGCCAGCTGAAAGCAAACTGTTTCTAGTGGTCCTTACTAACAGCAATTGAGAAAAAAGCATTTTCCGGATTGTTGGCTTCATACCAAGTACCAGGGAATGTATTTATTTGCTCAACAATTATACCACATCTGAAACAGCAGCTGCAATTGCAGTCACCACCTGGTTAAGTTTAAGGTAATCCATGGTCATTCTCCAAGACCCATCTGTTTTCTACACAGGCCAAATAGGAGAGTTAATGAGGATGTGGTGGGAATTGCCACCCCTGCATATTCAAGTCCTTAAGAGTGGAACTAATCTCTGAAATGCCTCTAGGAATCTGACATTGTTTCTGATTTAATATTTTGCTACCTAGGTGCTGTTCTGGTGGCTTCCACTTGGCCATATCTACCATAGTAGCCCTCACTCCACAAGTCAGGGAACCAATTTGGGGATTCTGCTAGTTGCTGAATATGTCTATTCCTATTATGCATTCCAGAAACAGGGAAATAACCACAGAATGGGTACAGGAACCCACTGGACCCACTGTGAGATGGACCTGAGCTAAAACTCCATTGATCATCTGACCTCCATTAGCTCCTACTCTGACTCGTGGACCAGAGTGATGTTTTGGGCCTCCTGGAATTAATGTCACTTCTGAGCTAGTGTCTAACAGTCCCTGAAATATCTGACCATTTCCTTTTCCCCAACACATGATTACCCTGGTAAAAGGCCATAGATCTCTTTGGAGAAGGTTGGGAGGAAGAGTAACAGTGTAAATTTTTGGCAGTGTAACAGGATCCTTCCCCAAGGGGACTTGGCCTTCCCCTCATTCAGGGGACTCTGCACCTGTAAACTGTCTCAAGTCTGGGAATTGATTAAGGGGCTGTGACTTTCTGTTTCCATAATTCAAATTAGACTTTTGTTGACTTGACCTAGAACACTTCTGCTTATACAGATCAAACAAGAATTTAGTAGACTGCCTATCTATTTTACTTCTAAGTACTCCATGCTCTACTAACCAATACCTTGGGTCCCTGTGAGTCAGATTATTTTGACTGCTGCTTGGAGTCTGCTGTCCAGTATGGTAGTCATGCCCACCTTGTCTTTGGTGATTAAGTGCTGCCACATGGCTTCTGCCAACTCAGGATCCAATCATCCCCATTGTGTTTAAGGAATCCAGCTCAGTGACAGCAGTTTCCATGGTAATGTCTGACCTACAGAGAAGGGAAACTACAGGGTTCTTCAGAGATGATGGAGTTAGCCTCACAAATTTATTCATCACAGTCCTGGTAACAGGTGTGATCACTGGACATTCATTCCTGGGGTGTGTGAACAGGTCTTCCCTGATAAATATATGATAACATTCCAATCTTTTTAAGCCTTTGGATCCCCTCATCTACATTATACCAGGGCAGTTCTGGCATTTTGACATCAGGTAATATCAGCCACATTTTGATCCATGTTTCAACCAACCACTCAAACTGTTAATACCATTTCTGACCCTTGAGCTAAAACACTGAATACAGGATCTCTGCTAAGTGGGCCCATATCAATAAATTCAGCACAATCCAACTTTATATTCCTTCCACCATTATCCCATACCCTTAATATCCATTCCCACACATATTCCCCTGATTTCTTTCTTTATAAATTGGAAAACTCATGCAGTTCTTTTGGAGTATAGCATACCTCCTCATGGGTCACAATTTGTACATCACCTTTCAGGGCCTGTTGAGCTTTAGTTTAGTTATAGGTCTGGAAGAAAAGAGGGGTAGTGGGGGAGAGTCACAAAAAGAATTATAAGTGTCTTTCAAACCAATTACCTCAGGGCATTCCATTGCAGTTTCATCTGGTGAAACAGGATTAATCTTCCCATACAAAAGAGTGAAGGCTTTTTCACAGGGGAGATGGTTGCAGGTTTATCATGCACTGTAGGGTTAATCTCTTCAGATTGGAGGTTGGATGGCCAATTCCCAGGCCAATTCCCAACTGAAGGTCAGGAAGCTGTTTCCTCAAGGCAGGCTGGAGGTCTGGTGGCTGTCTCCTCAGGGCAGGCTGGAGATTGGGTGGCTGTTCCCTCAGGGTGGACCATTACATGTTTATTTAGGAAAGACTTAGCAGAATCTAGGGTTTTAATATCCCCACTGCCATCATTATCAACCCATATGTCCACATTCCAATTTTCAAGTTCCCATTCCTTTCCCATCAATGTCCTCACTTTAATAGCAGACACCATGCAAGGTTGAGAATCTAGTCTATGCTGTGACTCTGCCACTTGCACAATGAGATTCTGGGTCTGGTTTTCAGAGATCTCAAGTCTACAATGGCAGGAAATAAGATTTTCTTTCAGGGCACATGTAGAAACTTTTACATCTTTCATACAGCATTTAAATTGCAAACTTGAAGCCTTTAGCTCATCCTTTTGTCTTATACCTGTATCCAGCATATCTAGGAACAATCACTCAACATCGTTATACCTTTTTTTTTTCCCACAAAATTCTGTTAAGGTGTCAAAAACACTCTCACCCAGAGCTTTGCCTCTTTTAAGCATATGAGTAGCAGTATCCAATGGTGATATTTTGCGTATCTCTATTGCCAGCTCATGCCATGGCTGTCAATGCCATCTTGATTATTAGAAATAGAGTCATTAGTGCCTTTGAATCTAGTCAGAGTAGATAACCAATTGCAAAAACCCATTTTCAAGCTTCTGTTTCTCAGGAAACACCCCATTTCTGGTAAAAAAGTTGTATTAGTAAGGGTTCTTTAGGGAAAAAGAACCAACAGAAGATATATCTAAAGATTATAAGATTTATGAAGTGTCTCATGAAGCTATGAGGATGCAAGAGTCCAAATTCCATAGGGCAGGCTGCAAGCTTGCAACTCCAATGAAGGCTTTTGATGAATTCCCCAGGAGAGGCTGCCTGGCTGAAGTAAAGATGAAAGCTCTCTCTTCTGACTGCTGAAGTCATCACTTCTCCTTTCAAAGCCTTCAACTGATTGGATTAAACATCTCTCATTGCTGAAGTCACTCTCCTTAGTTTATTGTGGATGTAATCAGCCATAGATGCAATTAATTTACTGATGATTTCAGTTCATGAAATGTCTTTGCAGTTAGGCCAGTGCTTACTTGACAAGACAACTGGGCACCATTACCTGGTCAGGTTGAAACATGAACCTAACCATCACAGCACTCAGTCTATGTTAGCAATGAAGTCAGAAAAACCATTATCCAATTTGCATCTTTTAAAACACCAGCTGGCTGCAGTGAAGTGGAAAAAACAAGATGGGGAGAGAAAAAGGGGAGATCAAGTATTGACATTTATCTAAACTGGAGATTGTGGGGACTCGGATTCTTAACTCCCATGATGTTGCATAGGACCACAGTAACTGTCCAGCCAGCTGAGGGCAGTTGGAAGGGGATCTGCCCAGCATGGTCAGAATGGTGCCTTGGTGGAGGTGGAACAAGTTAGATCAGGAATACTAAGGACTCACATCTACTAGAGCAGGCAGTGAAACAGGAAGATCTCTGAGGTAGTAATTATTCAAGTACGTAGAACAGTTGGCTAGAATCAGGATGATCCTTCAGGGGATTAACTGTGAGCTTCCCTCAGATAGGTTGAGAGAATTTGGTAGAAAGCAATTTATGTCAACAAGCATGTCTGAGTAGCTACTGTATGTATATCACAAGTCCTGATGAGCAAAAATATTGACACAATGGGGTCTACATCAGTTGGTGGGATACTCAGGGGAATCATCTTCCCCTAGGTAGGTGACAGGTACCTATCTTGAGAGCACTGAAATCTTGGATGAGAAATCAAGGCAGAGATTCAACTTTGAGCACAAGCAATGACTCAATCTCACCCATGCTAATTTGTGACTTTCTTAAGAGTTTGGAAGTTATCTTCTTCATCTTTTTTTAAAGCAGCTTTATTGGTATATAACTCACATATCATAAATTTCAACATTTAAATTGTACAATGGTTTTTATGTTTGTATGAAATATACAGTATGAGACATTTTGGGGTCAGATTTCTTTCACTTAGAATAATGTTTTTCATGCTAAGCCATGTTGTAGGCTGTATCAGTACTTTATTATTTTAATGGCTGAGTAATATTCCATTGAGTGGATATACCACATTTTTAAATCTATTCATCAGTTCATGGACATTTGGCTTGTTTCCATTTTGGCTTTATGGATAATGCTGCTATGAACACTCATGTAAAAGTTTTTGTGTGGGCATGTTTTCAATTTTCTTGGGGATATAGCTAGGAGTGGAATTGCTGAATCATATGGCAGCTCTATGTTTCATGTTTTGAGTAATCACCACACTGATTTTTAAAACAGCTGCACCATTTTATATTCCCACCAGCAGTGTAAAAGTGTTCCAATTTCTCCACATCCTCAACAATACTTATTCTTGCCATCTTTTTGATTATAGCCATTCCAGTGGATGTGAAGTGGTATGTCACCATGGTTTTGATTTGCATTTCCCTGAAGGCTAGTGATGTTGAGTATCTTTTTATGTGTTACTGTTCATTTGTACATCTTCTTTTTTAGACATGTCTATTTATATCCTTTGCCCACTTTAAATTTGTCTTTTTATTGTTGAATTGTAAGAGTTCTTTATTTATTATGAGTACAAGTCTTCTATCAGATATAGGATTTGCAAATATTTTCTCCCATATTGTGCATTGTCTTTTTGCTTTCTGAATAGTATCTGCTGAAGGACAAATTTTTAAATCTTGATCAAGTAACAATTTATCTATTTCATTTTGTTGCTTGTGCTTTTAATGTCATAGCTAAGAATTGTTTGCCTATCCCATGGTCATGGGGCTTTCCTTCTATATTTTATTGGAAGCATTTTATAATTTCAGCTCCTACATTCAAGTCTATGATCCCTCTTGAATTCATTTTGTTTATGGTTATGAGGTAGGGATATAACTTCGTTTTCTGAATGTGAATATACAGTAGTCTCAGCACCATTTGTTGAATTGAATATTCTTCTCCTCTTTGAATTTCCTTGGCACCCCTGCTAAAAATCAATTAATTATGTAATTATAGTCATCTGTGATTTCTACTGGATAATCTAGAGCCCTGAGTCTTGAAGAGTTTTAGAGTAACTGAATTGAAACATCAGTAAGATATCACCTGACATAATCCTTAAAATCTGTCACTATTGTGTTGTGCTAATCTTTTTTATCACAGAGCCCAAGGACTCCCCTAAATTTACTCCCATCCATTCCCAAAGTTTTGTGTTTCTCCCTGGTGTGTATGTGGGTTAAAGTAGCAGAGGTGGATGAACTGTGATGGGGTATTAGGGTCAAAACACAGTTTTTAAGTATAGCAAATGTGTAGAGGACTAGATGAGAAATATCCATAGAGCTAAGATTAAAATGTGTGGGCCATTCAACAGTAATAGCTGGAGACTTCAGTGCTCCACTTTCAACAGCGGATAGAACAACTAAGCAGAATATCAACAAGGATATGGAAGACTTGAACAAAACTATAAGCCAACTAGAGCTAACAAACATCTTTAGAATACTACATGCAATAACAACAGAAAACACATTTTTCGTCAAGTGTACATTGAACATCCTCCAGGATAGAACATATGCTAGGCCATAAAACAAGTCTTAATAAAGTTAAAGTATTGAAATTATACAAAATATGTTCTCTGACTGCAATGGAATGAAATTACATGTCAATAGCAGAAAAAAAATGGGAAATTCACAAATAGGTGGAAATTAAACAACACACTTCTAAATAACCAGTGGGTCAAAGAAGAAATCAAAAATGAAATTAGAAAACACTTTGTGTTTAAGGAAAATGAAGATATGACCAAAACTTATACCTAATCTTATGGATGCAGCTACAGCAATGCTTAGGGGAATATTTATAACTGTAAACATCTATATTAGAAAAGAAGCTCTCAGATCAAAAATCTAACTTTCTGCCTCAAGGAACTCAAAAAGGAAGAACACATTAATCCCAAAGAAAAGCAGAAGAAAGGGAATAATAAAACTTAGAGCAGAAACTAATGAAATAGACTTTTTAAAAAGAGAAAATCAATGAAACCAAAAGTTAGTTCCTTGAAAAGACCAACAAAAGTGACAAATCATTAGTCAGACTGACGAAAAAATAAAAGAAGAGATTCAACTTACTAAAATCAGTTGTGTAAGAGGGGACATTATTGATGACCTTACAGAAATAAAAAGGATTATATGGGAATACTATGAACAACTGTATGCCAACCAAGTAGCTAATCTAGAGGAAATGGTCAATTCCTAGAAGCACAAAAATTTACTGAAATTGACTCAAGAAGAAATAGAAAATCTCAATAGACCTAAAACAAGTAAAGTGATTGAATAAGTAATTTCAAAACTTCCTACAAAGAAAAGCTCATTTCCAGATAGCTTCACTGATGAATTCTACAAAATATTTAAAGAAGAGTTAGTAATAATTCTTCACAAACTCTTCTAAATTGTAGAAGAGGATGGAACACTTTCAACTGATTCTATGAGGCCAATGTTACCTTGATACCAAAACAAGATACACCCATCACAATAAAAGAAAACTACAGATCAATATGTCTTATAAATATGGATGCAAAAATCCTCAACAAAATACTAGCGAACTAAATCCAGCAACACCTAAAAAGAATCATATACCATGACCAAGTGGGATTTATCTCAGGAATACAAGGTTAATTTAATATTAGTCAAAATAATATGCCATATTAATAGAATAAAGGACAAAAAACAAATAATTATCTCAATAGATACAAAATAAACATTTGATAAAATCTAACACAATGGTCATGATTAAAATATTAATTGAACTAGGAATAGAAGGGAATGTCTTCATTCTGATAAAGGGCATCAATGAAAAATCCACAGCTAACATTGTACTTAATGGTGAGTGATTGAAGGTATTTCCACTAAGATCAAGACCAAGACAAGGTTGAGCACTCTACTTCTATGCAACATTGTATTGGAGGCCCTAGTCAGGGCAATAAAGCAAGAAAAAGAAATAAAAGTCACCCAGATTGGGAAGGAAAAAGCAAAACCATTTCTATTTTTTATAAAACCTGACCTTACATATGGAAAATATTAATAAATACACTAAAAAATCTATCATAACTGAAAAGTATTTCATCAAGGGTGCAGGATACAAGGTCAATATACAAAACAATTCATTTCTACACACTTAAAGTGAACAATCCAAAAAGAAAATTAAGAAAACAATTAGATTCATAATAGCATAAGAAGGAATAAATACTTAGGAACACATTTACAGAAGTGTAAGACATATCATAAAAGCTATAAAACAGGGGTCTTCCAGGGAAGATGTCAGAGTAGGGAGCTCCAGGACTCAGTCTTTCCACCAAATCAATTATTAAATATGCAGGAACTGTCTGAAACAACTATTTTGAAACTCCATAGGCCAGAAGAAAACTGTACAATATCCAGGGAAGAGTGGGAGAAGAGGATGATAAATTATAGGAAATATATGTAGATTGCCCTCCATGTGGTGGCTACTGGTGCCCATTCTTCACCCTCATGGCAGAGCTCCTTGGGGTCTGGTCCCAGGCTACCTGCTGCTGAAAGAAAGGGATGTAAAAATCCTCTTCCCCAAGAAGAGACCTACAGCCCAGAGCTGCACCAGGAAACTCAGTCTGATAGGGAGTGTATCCCATGGCACCATGCACACGCCACAATATCGGCCGTGGACAGTGGCCTTTCACACACCCACAGCTAATTGTTCCAGAGCTGGGAAGATGGAGCTGTGTGAAAAGGGGGAAATTAACATGCCCCATACAGCCATTCTTATAGCAGGCTGGGAATGCACCTACATAGCCTAGTGGCCCAGAACTTCCCTTGAGGGATGGCACACACTTCTGACATAGCACAGCCTCTCCTCAGCAGAGGTCCTGGAAGATCACAGCTATCAAGCAAAGCAAATGCCAAGAGGCCAAAAACAACAGAAAATCTTAAAGCATTTGCCAAAACCAGATGATATGGAGAACCCAATTCCAAACACCCAAGTCAAATGATCAGAAGAGACACAGTACTTGGTGCAATTAATCAAAGGACTACAGTCAAAGAATGAGAGCATGGCACAGGATATAAAGGACATAAAGAAGACCCTAGAAGAGCATAAAGAAGAAATTGCAAGAGTGAATAAAAAAACAGAAAATCTTATGGAAATAAAAGAAACTGTTGGCCAAATTAAAAAGACTCTGGATACTCATAATACAAGATTAGAGGAAGTTGGACAACAACTCAGTGTCCTAGAGGACCACAGAACAGAAAATGAAAGAACAAAAGAAAGGATGGAGAAAAAAATTGAAAAAATTGAAATGGATCTCAGGGATATGATAGATAAAATAAAATGTCCAAATTTAAGACTCATTGGTGTCCCAGAAGGGGAAGAGAAGGGTAAAGGCCTAGAAAGAGTATTCAAAGAAATTGTTGGGGAAAACTTCCCAAACCTTCTACACAATATAAGTACACAAAGCATAAATGCCCAATGAACTCCAAATAGAATAAATCCAAATAAACCCACTCCAAGACATATTCTGTACAGACTGTCAAATACTGAAGAGAAGGAGCAAGTTCTGAAAGCAGCAAGAGAAAAGCAATTCACCACATACAAAGGAAACAACATAAGACTAATTTGTGACTACTCAGCGGCCACCATGGAGGTGAGATGGCAGTGGCATGACATGTTTAAAATTCTGAGAGAGAAAAATTTCCAACCAAGAATACTTTATCCAGCAAAACTCTCCTTCAAATTTGAGGGAGAGCTTAAATTTTTCACAGACAAACAAATGCTGAGAGACTTTGCCAATAAAAGACCTGCCCTACTTCAGATACTAAAGGGAGCCCTACCAACAGAGAAACAAAGAAAGGAGAGAGAGATATAGAGAATTTTAACAGACATACATAGAACCTTACATCCCAGATCACCAGGACACACATTTTTCTCTAGTGATCATGGATCTATCTCCAGAATAGACCATATGCTGGGACATAAAACAAGCCTCAATAAATTAAAAAAAACACAATTGAATATATTCAAAACACATTCTCTGACCTCAATGGAATACAAATAGAAGTCAATAATTTTGATTTGTAACTCCATTATTTACTTCCTACAGGGTATAAAATACATAAACTCTAATGGCAAATCAGTGGTTTTGGACTCAATGTAAAATATGTAATTTTTGACAAGAACTATATAAAGGTGGGGGAATGGAGGAGTATAGGAACATAGTTTATGAGTCCTATTGAAGTTAAGTTGGTATCAAAGAAAACCAAGATTGCTATGGATTTAAGAGGTTAAATTTAAGCCCCACAGTAAACACAAAGAAATTATCAGAGAATATGACCATAGAGATGAAAAGTAGAGTATGGGTTATGAGAAGTGGGGGAAGGGGCAATGGGGAAGTTAAGAAATGAGTGCAGGGTTGCTGTTTGAGGTGAAGGGAAATTTCTAGTAATGGATGGTGGGAAGGTAATAGCATTACAACATTCTAAATGTGATTAATCTCACTAATGGAATGCTAGGGAGGGGGTGGAATGGCAAGATTTAGGCTGTATATATGTTTCCACAATTGAAAAAAAAAAGACAGTCTAAATAAATGACAACTGAATGCCAAGGATGATCCTGGATGGGATCTGAGGATGGAGGACAGGAGGCTCAAAGGGACACAGTTGGGGCATAAGAAAAAAAAAAAGGAAATACAGATGCAAGCTTTGTATCAATGTTGAATTTCTTGAACTTCTTAGCTGTGCTTAATGGGATTGCATAAAAGAATGTTCTTGTTCATGGGAATTGTATATGTGAATTATAGTGTGTGCAGCTTGCTCTCATATGTTCAGAAAACAGAGCATTAGATGATGGATGATAGATAGGGAGGGAGAGAGGGAGGGAGGGAAAGAGAGATGGTGGTGTGACAGCATGTTAAAGTTGATGGATCGGGGCATCGGGGGAGGGGGTCAGGGTATGCTGTGTATGGATTTGTATTGTTTTTGCAACTCTTCCTGTAACTGAATTTATTTCAAAAATAAAATTTAAAAAAAAGTACAGCGTGCAACAAAAGTGTACAAGACAAACAAAGAGATAGGAAATGATGGCCCATCCAAAGGAAGAGGATAAAAATATGGAAAATACAAATGAAGAAGATGAGAATGTGGACATACCAAAAGAAGTCTTGAAAATGCTTAAGGAGATGAAGGGAAGTAAAGAGAAAGAACTAAAGGATATAAGGAAAACAATAATGAACAATATGAGAGTCTAAGTAAAGAGATAAAAATTTAAAAAGAACCAAACAGGATTACTGGAGTTGAAGACCACAAGAACTGAAACAAAAAATGCTCAGGAGGGTTTCAAGAACAGGTTGCAGCTGGCAGAAGAAAGAATCCATGGACTTGAAGACAATACCCTTGAATTGATTCAGACTGAAGAGGAGAAAGACAAAAAGACATATTAAAAGTGAATATAGCCTAAGACACCTAGGGGACACTATCAAGCACACCAATATACATGTTATGGGAGGCCCAGAAGGAGGAGAAAGAGAGAAAGGGGCAGAAGGCATAGTCAAAGAAATAATGACAGAGAACTTCCCAAACTTAGCAAAAGATGTAAATATGCACGTTCAAGGAGCTCAGAGAACACAAAACAGGAGAAACATGAAGAAAAATACTACACATCATATATTGATTACACTATCAAATGCAAAAGGCAAATAGAGTTCTGAGAGCTGCACCAGAGAAGCAACATATTACATACAAGGGAATCTCAACAAGATTAAGTGCCAATTTCTCATCAGAAACTATAGAGGCATGAAAGCAGTGGGTTGAAATACTTAAAGTACTGAAGGAAAACAACCGCCAGCCAAGAATTTTATATCCAGTGAGACACTTTCAAAATGAGGGAGAACAAAAAGACAAATAAACCAATTTAAAAATGGGTAAAAGACATGGATAGACACTTTTCCAAAGAAGAAATACAAATGGCTCAAAAGCATATGAAAAGATGCTCAACCTCACTGGCTATTAGGGAAATGTAAATCAAAACTGCAATGAGATATCATCTCACACTTACTAGAATGGCCATAATAAACAAAAATAGAAACTACAAGTGCTGGAGAAGATGTGGGGAAATAGGTACACTTATTCACTGTTGGTGGGAATGTAGAATGGTGCAGGCACTCTGGAATGCAGTTTGGTAGTTCTTCAGGAATTTAAATATAGATTTACTATATGATCCAACAATCCCATTACTAGGTATGTAAGAACCGAAAGCAGGGACACGATGTACATTTGCACACAGATGTTTATAGCAGCATTATTCACAATTGCCAAGAGATGGAAACAGCACAAATGTCCATCAACAGATGATTTGATAAACATACTGTGGTATATACACACAATGGAATATTATGCAGCTGTAAGACAGAACAAAGACATGGAACAGATAATAAAGTGAATGAATCTTGAGGACATTATGTTGAGTGAAGTTAGCCAGAGACAAAAAGGACAAATACTGTATGGTCTCAGTAATATGAACTAAAATTAATGAGCAACTTTGAGAGTTAAAAGCTGATAGCACAGGCTATCAGGAGATAGATGGAGGGTAGAGATTGGGCATTTGATGCTGAAGGACTACAGAATGTTCATCAGGATTGATTGTATAGATCCAGAAATGGATAGCATAATACTGTGTGATGGTAGAACAATATTGTAAGTATAATGAAAAAAGCTGAGTGAGAGTATGGTTGAAAGAGGAAGGTGAGGGGCATGTATGACATCAAAAGGAAAGGTAGAGTATAAAAACTGGGACTGTATAACTTAGTGAAACCTAGAGTGGACAATGATGGTGATTAAATGTACAAATATAAGAAAGCTTTTACATGAGGGAGAACAACTGAATGTCACCATTGCAAGGTGTTAAAAATGCAATGGTATAGGGAAAAATACAATTAATGCAAACTAGGGTCTATGGTAAACAGCAATATTGAAGTGATCTTTCATTAACTGAAACAAAGACAATATACTAAAGCTAAATGTCAATAATAGGAGGGTTTAAGGGAGGGTTATGGGATTTTTGTTGTTATTGCTTCTCTCTCTCTCCCTCTCTCTCTCTCTCTCTCTCTCTCTCTCTCTCTCTCTCTCTCTTCCTCTTCTTTCTTTGCAGAAGAAAAGGAAATGTTCTCATATAGATGGTGGTGGTGAATGCATAACTATGTGATTATACTGGGAGCCATTGATTGTACACTTAGGATATATATATCATGCAAGTAGTAACCAGAAGACAGCTGAGGTGGCTATACTAATATCAGTTAAAATAGACTTAAGTCAAAAGCAGTTACGAGGAACAAAGATGGTCATTACACACTGATAAAGGGGACAATTCAACACAAAAATGTAACAATTATAAATATATATGCTCCTATCAGCAGAGCCCCAAAATATATGAAGGAAAGATTGACAAATTTGAAGACAGAATTTGATGATTCTACATTAATAGTAGGAGACTTTAACACACACTCTCAATAATGGATAGAATACCTAGTCAGAAGATCAATAAAGAAGTACAGGACTTGAATGACAAATTAAAACAACTAGACCTAACAGACATAAAAAGAACACTGCACCCAACAAAAACAGAATACATATTCTTCTGAAGCACATGTGGATCATTCTCCAAGATAGACCATATGTTGGATCACAAAACAAGTCTCAGTAAATTCAAAAATTTGGAAATCATACAATGTATATTCCCTGAACACAACAGAATGAAGTTAGAAATCAATAACAGAGGAGGCGGGGCAAGATGGCAGTCTGGTGAGCTGTATGTTTTAGTTACTCCTCCAGGAAAGTAGGTAAAAAGCCAGGAACTGCGTGGACTGGACACCACAGAGCAATCTGTCTTTGGGCATACTTCATACAACACTCATGAAAACGTGGAACTGCTGAGATCAGCGAAATCTGTAAGTTTTTGCGGCCAGGGGACCCGCGCCCCTCCCTGCCAGGCTCAGTCCCGGGGGAGGAGGGGCTGTCAGCTCCAGGAAGGAGAAGGGAGAATTGCAGTGGCTGCTCTCATCGGAAACTCATTCTACTGATTCAAACTCCAACCATAGATAGACTGAGGCCAGACACCAGAGACTCTGAGAGCAGCCAGCCCAGCAGAGAGGAGACGGGCATAGAAGGAAAACAACACGAGAAGCTCCAAAGTAAAAGCAGAGGATTTTTGGAGTTCTGGTGAACACAGAAAGGGGAAGGGCGGAGATCAGGCCTTGAGGCGCATATGCAAATCCCGAAGCAAGGCTGATCTCTCTGCCCAGGGCACCTTTCCTTAATGGCCCTGGTTGCTTTGTCTATTAGCATTTCAATAACCCATTAGATCTCTGAGGAGGGCCGTTTTTTTTTTTTTAAATCCTTTTTGCTTTTTCTAAAACAATTACTCTAAGAAGCTCAATACAGAAAGCTTCAAAGAATTGAAATTTGGGCACGTCAAGTCAAGAGCAGAAATAAGAGAGCTCTGAGACAAAAGGCAATAATCCAGTGGCTGAGAAAATTCACTAAACAACACAACTTCCCAAGAAAAGGGGGGTGTCCGCTCACAGCCACCATCCTGGTGGACAGGAAACACTCCTGCCCATCGCCAGCCCCATAGCCCAGAGCTGCCCCAGACAACCCAGTGTGACGGAAGTGCTTCAAATAACAGGCACACACCACAAAACTGGGCGTGGACATTAGCCTTCCCTGCAACCTCAGCTGAATGTCCCAGAGCTGGGAAGGGGGAGCAGTGTGAATTAACAGAGCCCCATTCAGCCATCATTTGAGCAGACTGGGAGCCTCCCAACACAGCCCAGCAGCCCAGAACTGCCCTGGGGGGACGGCACTCACCTGTGACATAGCACAGTTATCCCTCAACAGAGGACCCGGGGTGCACAGCCTGGAAGAGGGGCCCACTTGCAAGTCTCAGGAGCCATACGCCAATACCAAAGACTTGTGGGTCAGTGGCAGAGGCAAACTGTGGCAGGACTGAACTGAAGGATTAGACTATTGCAGTAGCTTTAAAACTCTAGGATCATCAGGGAGATTTGATTGTTAGGGCCACCCCCCCTCCCCGACTGCCCAGAAACACGCCCCACATACAGGGCAGGCAACACCAACTACACACGCAAGCTTGGGACACCAATTGGGCCCCACAAGACTCACTCCCCCACTCACCAAAAAGGCTAAGCAGGGGAGATCTGGCTTGTGGAGAACAGGTGGCTCGTGGACGCCACCTGCTGGTTAGTTAGAGAAAGTGTACTCCACGAAGCTGTAGATCTGATAAATTAGAGATAAGGACTTCAACTGGTCTACAAACCCTAAAAGAACCCTATCAAGGACAGCAAATGCCACGAGGCCAAAAACAACAGAAAATTATAAAGCATATGAAAAAACCAGACGATATGGATAACCCAAGCCCAAGCACCCAAATCAAAAGACCAGAAGAGACACACCTAGAGCAGCTACTCAAAGAACTAAAGATGAACAATGAGACCCTAGTACGGGATATGAAGGAAATCAAGAAGACCCTAGAAGAGCATAAAGAAGACATTGCAAGACTAAATAAAAAAATGGATGATCTTATGGAAATTAAAGAAACTGTTGACCAAATTAAAAAGATTCTGGACACTCATAGTACAAGACTAGAGGAAGTTGAACAACGAATCAGTGACCTGGAAGATGACAGAATGGAAAATGAAAGCATAAAAGAAAGAATGGGGAAAAAAATTGAAAAACTCGAAATGGACCTCAGGGATATGATAGATAATATGAAGCGTCCGAATATAAGACTCATTGGTGTCCCAGAAGGGGAAGAAAAGGGTAAAGGTCTAGGAAGAGTATTCAAAGAAATTGTTGGGGAAAACTTCCCAAATCTTCTAAACAACATAAATACACAAATCATAAATGCTCAGCGAACTCCAAATAGAATAAATCCAAAAAAACCCACTCCGAGACATATACTGATCACACTGTCAAACATAGAAGAGAAGGAGCAAGTTCTGAAAGCAGCAAGAGAAAAGCAATTCACCACATACAAAGGAAACAGCATAAGCCTAAGTAGTGACTACTCAGCAGCCACCATGGAGGCGAGAAGGCAATGGCACGATATATTTAAAATTCTGAGAGAGAGGAATTTCCAGCCAAGAATACTTTATCCAGCAAAGCTCTCCTTCAAATTTGAGGGAGAGCTTAAATTTTTCACAGACAAAGAAATGCTGAGAGAATTTGCTAACAAGAGACCTGCCCTACTGGAGATACTAAAGAGAGCCCTACAGACAGAGAAACAAAGACAGGACAGAGAGACTTGGAGAAAGGTTCAGTACTAAAGAGATTCGGTATGGGTACAATAAAGGATATTAATAGAGAGAGGGAAAAATATGGCAAACATAATCCAAAGGATAAGATGGCCGATTCAAGAAATGCCTTCACGGTTTTAACGTTGAATGTAAATGGATTAAACTCCCCAATTAAAAGATATAGATTCGCAGAATGGATCAAAAAAAATGAACCATCGATATGTTGCATACAAGAGACTCATCTTAGACACAGGGACACAAAGAAATTGAAAGTGAAAGGATGGAAAAAAATATTTCATGCAAGCTACAGCCAAAAGAAAGCAGGTGTAGCAATATTAATCTCAGATAAAATAGACTTCAAATGCAGGGATGTTTTGAGAGACAAAGAAGGCCACTACATACTAATAAAAGGGGCAATTCAGCAAGAAGAAATAACAATCGTAAATGTCTATGCACCCAATCAAGGTGCCACAAAATACATGAGAGAAACATTGGCAAAACTAAAGGAAGCAATTGATGTTTCCACAATAATTGTGGGAGACTTCAACACATCACTCTCTCCTATAGATAGATCAACCAGACAGAAGACCAATAAGGAAATTGAAAACCTAAACAATCTGATAAATGAATTAGATTTAACAGACATCTACAGGACATTACATCCCAAATCACCAGGATACACATACTTTTCTAGTGCTCACGGAACTTTCTCCAGAATAGATCATATGCTGGGACATAAAACAAGCCTCAATAAATTTAAAAAGATTGAAACTATTCAAAGCACATTCTCTGACCACAATGGAATACAATTAGAAGTCAATAACCATCAGAGACTTAGAAAATTCACAAATACCTGGAGGTTAAACAACACACTCCTAAACAATCAGTGGGTTAAAGAAGAAATAGCAAGAGAAATTGCTAAATATATAGAGACGAATGAAAATGAGAACACAACATACCAAAACCTATGGGATGCAGCAAAAGCAGTGCTAAGGGGGAAATTTATAGCACTAAACGCATATATTAAAAAGGAAGAAAGAGCCAAAATCAAAGAACTAATGGATCAACTGAAGAAGCTAGAAAATGAACAGCAAACCAATCCTAAACCAAGTAGAAGAAAAGAAATAACAAGGATTAAAGCAGAAATAAATGACATAGAGAACAAAAAAACAATAGAAAGGATAAATATCACCAAAAGTTGGTTCTTTGAGAAGATCAACAAGATTGACAAGCCCCTAGCTAGACTGACAAAATCAAAAAGAGAGAAGACCCATATAAACAAAATAATGAATGAAAAAGGTGACATAACTGCAGATCCTGAAGAAATTAAAAAAATTATAAGAGGATATTATGAACAACTGTATGGCAACAAACTGGATAATGTAGAAGAAATGGACAATTTCCTGGAAACATATGAACAACCTAGACTGACCAGAGAAGAAATAGAAGACCTCAACCAACCCATCACAAGCAAAGAGATCCAATCAGTCATCAAAAATCTTCCCACAAATAAATGCCCAGGGCCAGATGGCTTCACAGGGGAATTCTACCAAACTTTCCAGAAAGAACTGACACCAATCTTACTCAAACTCTTTCAAAACATTGAAAAAAATGGAACACTACCTAACTCATTTTATGAAGCTAACATCAATCTAATACCAAAACCAGGCAAAGATGCTACAAAAAAGGAAAACTACCGGCCAATCTCCCTAATGAATATAGATGCAAAAATCCTCAACAAAATACTTGCAAATCGAATCCAAAGACACATTAAAAAAATCATACACCATGACCAAGTGGGGTTCATTCCAGGCATGCAAGGATGGTTCAACATCAGAAAAACAATCAATGTATTACAACACATTAAAAACTCGAAAGGAAAAAATCAATTGATCATCTCAATAGATGCTGAAAAAGCATTTGACAAAATCCAACATCCCTTTTTGATAAAAACACTTCAAAAGGTAGGAATTGAAGGAAACTTCCTCAACATGATAAAGAGCATATATGAAAAACCCACAGCCAGCATAGTACTCAATGGTGAGAGACTGAAAGCCCTCCCTCTAAGATCAGGAACAAGACAAGGATGCCCGCTGTCACCACTGTTATTCAACATTGTGCTGGAAGTGCTAGCCAGGGCAATCCGGCAAGACAAAGAAATAAAAGGCATCCAAATTGGAAAAGAAGAAGTAAAACTGTCATTGTTTGCAGATGATATGATCTTATATCTAGAAAACCCTGAGAAATCAACGATACACCTACTAGAGCTAATAAACAAATTTAGCAAAGTAGCGGGATACAAGATTAATGCACATAAGTCAGTAATGTTTCTATATGCTAGAAATGAACAAACTGAAGAGACACTCAAGAAAAAGATACCATTTTCAATAGCAACTAAAAAAATCAAGTACCTAGGAATCAACTTAACCAAAGATGTAAAAGACCTATACAAAGAAAACTACATAACTCTACTAAAAGAAATAGAAGGGGACCTTAAAAGATGGAAAAATATTCCATGTTCATGGATAGGAAGGCTAAATGTCATTAAGATGTCAATTCTACCCAAACTCATCTACAGATTCAATGCAATCCCAATCAAAATTCCAACAACCTACTTTGCAGACTTGGAAAAGCTAGTTATCAAATTTATTTGGAAAGGGAAGATGCCTCGAATTGCTAAAGACACTCTAAAAAAGAAAAACGAAGTGGGAGGACTTACACTCCCTGACTTTGAAGCTTATTATAAAGCCACAGTTGCCAAGACAGCATGGTACTGGCACAAAGATAGACATATAGATCAATGGAATCGAATTGAGAATTCAGAGATAGACCCTCAGATCTATGGCCGACTGATCTTTGATAAGGCCCCCAAAGTCACCGAACTGAGCCATAATGGTCTTTTCAACAAATGGGGCTGGGAGAGTTGGATATCCATATCCAAAAGAATGAAAGAGGACCCCTACCTCACCCCCTACACAAAAATTAACTCAAAATGGACCAAAGATCTCAATATAAAAGAAAGTACCATAAAACTCCTAGAAGATAATGTAGGAAAACATCTTCAAGACCTTGTATTAGGAGGCCACTTCCTAGACTTTACACCCAAAGCACAAGCAACAAAAGAGAAAATAGATAAATGGGAACTCCTCAAGCTTAGAAGTTTCTGCACCTCAAAGGAATTTCTCAAAAAGGTAAAGAGGCAGCCAACTCAATGGGAAAAAATTTTTGGAAACCATGTATCTGACAAAAGACTGATATCTTGCATATACAAAGAAATCCTACAACTCAATGACAATAGTACAGACAGCCCAATTATAAAATGGGCAAAAGATATGAAAAGACAGTTCTCTGAAGAGGAAATACAAATGACCAAGAAACACATGAAAAAATGTTCAGCTTCACTAGCTATTAGAGAGATGCAAATTAAGACCACAATGAGATACCATCTAACACCGGTTAGAATGGCTGCCATTAAACAAACAGGAAACTACAAATGCTGGAGGGGATGTGGAGAAATGGGAACTCTTATTCATTGTTGGTGGGACTGTATAATGGTTCAGCCACTCTGGAAGTCAGTCTGGCAGTTCCTTAGAAAACTAGATATAGAGCTACCATTCGATCCAGCGATTGCACTCCTCGGTATATACCCGGAAGATCGGAAAGCAGTGACACGAACAGATATCTGCACGCCAATGTTCATAGCAGCATTATTCACAATTGCCAAGAGATGGAAAGAACCCAAATGTCCTTCAACAGATGAGTGGATAAATAAAATGTGGTATATACACACGATGGAATACTACGCGGCAGTAAGAAGGAACGATCTGGTGAAACATATGACAACATGGATGAACCTTGAAGACATAATGCTGAGCGAAATAAGCCAGGCACAAAAAGAGAAATATTATATGCTACCACTAATGTGAACTTTGAAAAATGTAAAACAAATGGTTTATAATGTAGAATGTAGGGGAACTAGCAGTAGAGAGCAATTAAGGAAGGGGGAACAATAATCCAGGAAGAACAGATAAGCTATTTAACGTTCTGGGGATGCCCAGAAATGACTATGGTCTGTTAATTTCTGATGGTTGTAGTAGGAACAAGTTCACTGAAATGTTGCTATATTATGTAACTTTCTTGGGGTAAAGTAGGAACATGTTGGAAGTTAAGCAGTTATCTTAGGTTAGTTGTCTTTTTCTTACTCCCTTGCTATGGTCTCTTTGAAATGCTCTTTTATTGTATGTTTGTTTTCTTTTTAACTTTTTTTTCATACAGGTGATTTGAAAAAAGAAGGGAAAGTTAAAAAAAAAAAAAAAAAAAAAAAAAAAGAAAAAAGACAAAAAAGGGGAAAAAAAAAAAAAAAAAAAAGATGTAGTGCCCCCTTGAGGAGCCTGTGGAGAATGCAGGGGTATTCGCCTACCCCACCTCCATGGTTGCTAACATGACCACAGACATAGGGGACTGGTGGTTTGATGGGTTGAGCCCTCTACCATAAGTTTTACCCTTGGGAAGACGGTTGCTGCAAAGGAGAGGCTAGGCCTCCCTGTATTTGTGCCTAAGAGTCTCCTCCTGAATGCCTCTTTGTTGCTCAGATGTGGCCCTCTCTCTCTGGCTAAGCCAACTTGAAAGGTGAAATCACTGCCCTCCCCCCTACGTGGGATCAGACACCCAGGGAAGTGAATCTCCCTGGCAACGTGGAATATGACTCCCAGGGAGGAATGTAGACCTGGCACCGGGGGACGGAGAACATCTTCTTGACCAAAAGGGGGATGTGAAAGGAAATGAAATAAGCTTCAGTGGCAGAGAGATTCCAAAAGGAGCCGAGAGGTCACTCTGGTGGGCACTCTTATGCACACTTTAGACAACCCTTTTTAGGTTCTAAAGAATTGGGGTAGCTGGTGGTGGATACCTGAAACTATCAAACTACAACCCAGAACCCATGAATCTCGAAGACAGTTGTATAAAAATGTAGCTTATGAGGGGTGACAATGGGATTGGGAAAGCCATAAGGACCAAACACCACTTTGTCTAGTTTATGGATGGATGTGTAGAAAAGTAGGGGAAGGAAACAAACAGACAAAGGTACCCAGTGTTCTTTTTTACTTCAATTGCTCTTTTTCACTCTAATTATTATTCTTGTTATTTTTGTGTGTGTGCTAATGAAGGTGTCAGGGATTGATTTAGGTGATGAATGTACAACTATGTAATGGTACTGTAAACAATCGAAAGTACAATTTGTTTTGTA
The DNA here is from genome assembly GCF_015220235.1 of Choloepus didactylus. Taxonomy (NCBI): domain Eukaryota; kingdom Metazoa; phylum Chordata; class Mammalia; order Pilosa; family Megalonychidae; genus Choloepus; species Choloepus didactylus. The sequence continues at coordinate 46,400,674 of NC_051334.1, read as the reverse complement.
TGACTGCGTGGTATGTGAATATATCTCAATAAAATGATGATTAAAAAAAAAAAAAAAAAAAAAGAAATCAATAACAGAGGAAGAAATGGAAAATTCACAAATATGTGGAAATTAAACAACATACTCTTAAACAACCAATTTATTAAAGTGGAAATAAGAAGTAAATTAGGAAATACCTTGAGATGAATGAAATGAAGATACAGCATACCAAACTTATGGTATGCAGTGAAGAAAAAAAGAAAGACTTCAAATCAGAAACCTAACATTAAAACTGGAAGAACTAAAAAAGAAGAGCAACTAAACCCAAAAGAAGAAGAAGGATGGAATTAACAAAGATTAGGGTGGAGATAAATGAAATAAAAAACAAAAAAATCAATGGAGAGAATCAACAAAACTAAAATTCCTTTTCTGAAAAGATCAACAAAATCAAACCTTTAGCTACACTGCCAAAGAAAAAGAGACAGAGGATACAATAAAATCATAAATGAAAAGGGGGGCACTGAAATAAAAAGAACTGTAAGAGGATACTATGGGCAATGTATGCCAATAAATTAGATAGCCTAGATGAAATGGACAAATTCTTAGAAAAACACAGAATTCTTACATTGACTCTAGAAGATTTAGAAGATATCATCAAACAAATTACTAGTAAAAAAGATTCTATCAGTAATCAAAAACTACCAAACAAAAAAGCGCAGGACAGATGGTTTCACCTGGGAATTCTACCAAACACTCTAGAGCACTTAACTCTACCTGTGCTCAAATGCTTCCAAATAATTGAAGAGAAAACCCTCCATAACTCATTCTACAAGGTCAATATCATCCCCATACCAAAGCCAGATAAAGATACCTCAAGAAAAGAAAACTGCAGACCACTATCTCTTATGGATATAGATGTAAAAATCCTCAACAAAATGCTAGCAAACTGAATCTACCAGCATATTAAAAGAATTATACACCTTGATCATGTGGGCTTTATCCTTTGCATACAAGGTTGGGTCCTCATTTGAAAATCAGTTAATGTAATACACCAGATTAATATAATTAAGGAAAGAAACACAATCATCTCATTGATATAGAAAAGGCACTTGACAAAATACAGCATCCCTTCTTGATAAAACCACTTAGAACACTAGGAATAGAAGGAAACATCCTCAGCATGATGAAATGCATATATAAAAAGCCTACAGCTAACATCCTACTTAATAGGGAAAGACTGAAAGTTTTCCCTCTAAGATCAGGAACAAGACAAGGATGCCCACTCTCACCACTGTTATTCAACATTGTACTGGAAGTTCTTGTCAGAGAAATTAGGCAAGAAAAAAATAAATAAAAGTCATCAAAATTGGAAAGGAAGAAGCAAAACTTTCCCTGTTTGCAGACGATTATTTTCCCTTATACAGGAAATCCTGAGAAATCCACAGCAAAGCTCCTAGAACTAATAAATGAATTTGGCAAAGTGGTGGGGCATAAGATCAACACCCCAAAAATCAGTAGTGTCTCTCCACAAGCAATGAACAATTGGAACAAGAAATCAAGAAAAAATTCCATTCACAACTAAAAGAATAAAATATCTAGGAATAAATCTAACCAAGGATATAAAGGAATTCTACACAAAAAACTGCAAAACATGACTGAAGGAAATTCAAGAAGACCTAAATAAATGAAAGGATATTCTGTGTTCATGGATTGGAAGACTAAATATCATTCATATGTCAATACCACCCAAAGCAATTTATAGATTCAATGCAATCCCTATCAAAATTCCAACAACCTGCTTTGCAGAAATGGAAAAGCCAATCATCAAATTTATACAGAATGGTAAGGGGCCCAGAATAACTAAAGCCATCTTGAAAAAGAAGAATGAAGCTGGAGGACTCATATTTCCCAATCTTAAAACTTATTACAAAACCACAGTAATCAAAACAGCATGGTGCTGGAACAAAGACAGACATATAGAATAGTGGAATCGATTGAGAGCTCATGAATCAACCCTTATACATATAGCCAACTGGTTTTTGACAATAACGCAAAGACCACTCAACTGGGAAGGAATAGTCTCTTCAACAAATGGCGCTGGGAAAACAGGATCCCCATTTTCAAAAAAAAGAAGGAGGACACCTGCCTCACACTATATACAAAAAATCAACTAAAAATAGTTCCAAGACCTAAATAGAGGAACTAGAATTATCAAACTCCTGGATAAAAATGTAGGGAAGCATCTCATGACCTTGTGTCAGGCAATGGTTTCTTAGACTTTACTTTCAAAGCACAAGAAAGAAAAGAAAAAATAGATCATTGGGACCTCACAAAAATAAAAAAAAAACACTTTTTTTCCTTAAAGGACTTTATCATGAAAGTAAAAATACAACCTACATAATGATAGAAAAGATTTGGAAACCACATATTTGATAAAGGACTAATATCCACTATATATAAATAAATCCTTTAACTTAACAACAAAAATACAGCAATCCAATTTTAAAAATGGGCAAAAAACTTGAAAAGACATCTCTCCAAAGAAGATATACAAATGGCCAGAAAGCACATGAAAAGATGCTCAACATCATTATTCATCAGAGAAATGCAAATCAGAACCACAGAGATACCATTTCACACCCATTAGAATGGCTACTATTAAAAAATAAAACAGAAAATAAGAAGTGTTGGAGAGGATGTGGAGAAATAGGAACACATTCATTTGCTGGTGGCAATATAAAATGGGGCACCTGCTGTGGAAGACAATTTGGTGGTTCATCAAAAAGCTAATTATAGTGCTAACATATGACCCGGCAATCTCACTTCTAAGTATATATCCAAAAGTATTGAAAGCAGGGACTCGAACGGATATTTGCACACCAATGTTCATAGCAGCGTTATTCGGAATTGCCAAAAGATGAAGCCAACCCAAGTTTCCATCAACTGATTAATGGATAAATAAAATGAGGCATATACATACAATGGAATATTATTCAGCTGTAAAAAAAAAAATGAAGCCTTGATACATGCGACAATATGGATTAACTTTGGAGACATCATGCTGCGTGAAATAAGCCAGACACAAAAGGACAATTATTGTATGATCTCAATGATTTGAAACAATTAGAATAAACAAACTCATAGAGTCAGAATATAGAATATAGTTTACTAGGGGACAAGGTGGAGACAGGATACGGGAAGTTAAGGCTTAAAATTTACAGGGCTCCTATTTGGAATGATGCAAGTGTTTTGGTAATGGATAGTGGTGGTGGTAGCACTACATTGTGATCATAATTAGCAGCATTGAAATATATATCTGAATATAATTAAAAGGGAAAATGTTAGATTGTATATAAGGCAACAGAATAAAAATTTTAAAATATTCCATGGAACTACATTACAGAAACAGTGAACTGTAATTTAAACCAGGAACTTTAATCAATAGTACAATTATAAAATTATGCTACCATCAGTTGTAACAAATGTTCCACAGCAATGCAGGTTGTTTGTGGTGGAGTGGTATATGGGGATCCTGTGTTTTATGAATGATTGTTCTGTAAACCCACAACTTCCCTAATAATGGGAAAAAAACTGTATTGTTTTTTCTTTCAAATATTCTAAATAAAATATCTTTCAAATATTGTTGAAAGAAAATAAAGACGTGAATAAATGAAAAAATCATCTGATCCTTAGGATCAGAACAGAGTTAATGTTGTTAACATGGCAATACTCCCCAAATTGATCCACAGATTCAACACAATCCCTATGGAAAAGTCTACTTGCTTTTTCACAGAAATTTACAATCTAATCATAAAATTCATATGGAAATTTAAGGGACCTCAAACAGTCAATACAATATTGAAGAAGAAGAATAAAGATGGAGGACTCACACTTACCAATTCCAAAACCTACTACAAAGTTATGGTAATTAAAGGAGTATGCTATTGGCCTAAGAAAAGACATATAGATCAGTGAAACAGAATTGACAGTCCTGAAATAAAGCCTCATATTTATGGTCATTTGATTTTCAACAAGGGTGCCCAGACAATTTAATGGGGGCAAGAATAGTCTTTTCAACAAATGGTGCTCGATATCCACATGCAAAAGAGTGGAGTGAAGTTGGACCCCCTCCTTACACTATATGTGAAAATTAACTCAAAATGATTCATAGACCTGCATATAAGAACTGTAACTAAAAAAAAATCTCTTAGGGGGAAATATAGGAGTAAATCTTCATGACCTTCTTAAATATGACAACACAAGCACAAACAATGAAAGAAAAAAGGTAAATTAGAGTTCATCAAAATAAAAAAAAAAGTTCTGTGCTTCAAAAAATACATCAAGAAAGTGAAAAGCGACAAACTGGATATGAACATGCAAAAGTGTGAAGTTAGAACCCTACCTCACACCATATACAAAAATCAACTCAAAATGGATCTAGAATGTAAATACAAGAGCTAAAACAATCAAACCCTTAGAAGACAGCATAGGGCAAATCTTTATGACCTGGGATTTGGCAATGGATTCCTAGTTATGATACTAAAAGCATGAGCAACAGACTTCATCGAAATTAAAAACTTTTGTGCATCAAAAGAGATTATCAAGAAAGTGAAAAGGTAACTTGAAGAATGGAAGAAAAATGCTGCAAATCATATATTGGATAAGGGCTTAATATCCACAATACATAAAGAACTTTTACAATACAACAAGAAAAAAAACAACACATTTTTTTTAAATGGGCAAAGGACTTTAATAGACATTTTCTCCAAAAAAGATATACAAATGGCCAATAAGCATATGAAAGAAAATACAAATCAGAACTCCAATGATATACCACTTCACACCCACAAGGATGGCTATTCTCTTAAAATGGAAAATAACAAGTGCTGGAGAGGATGCAGAGAAATTGGAATTCTAGTGCATTGTTGGTGGGAGTGTAAAATGGTGCAGCCACTGCGGAAACTATATGGATTTTCCTCAAAAAGTTAAATATAGGATTACCATATGACCCAGCAATTCTACTAGGTATATACCCAAAGAAAGTGAAAAGAGTGTCTCAAATAGGTACTTGTATACCAATGCTTACAGCAACATTATTCACAATAGCCAAAAGGTGGAAACAACCAGTATCCATCAACAAATGAATGGATAAACAAAATTTGGTGCATAAACACCATGGAATATTATTTGGCCATAAGAAAGAATTAAGTTATGAGATGCTGCAACATGGAAGAACCTTGAAAAAATTATGTTCAGTGAAATAAGCAAGCCACATAAAGACAAATATTGTATGGTATCACTTATAAGAGATGACTAGAAATTGTAAATTCAGAAAGGTAGAAAGTAGATTAGAAGTTACCAGGTCATGGGGACAGGGGAGAGTAGTGAGTGCTTGTTTGGGGGTAAAAAGGGTGAATTGTATGTAATGTGAATTATATATACTGTGAATAGCACAATAAAGATGTTAAAAAAGTGAAAAGGCAACCCATGGAATATTTGTAAGTCATATATTTAATAAAGGAATTGTATCTAGAATAGAGAATTCTTACAATTCAGCAATAGAGAGTAAAATGAATTTTAAAATGGGCAAAGGATTTTAATAGACACTTCTCCAAAGATGATACACAAATGGACAATAAGCACATGAAAAGATGCTCAACATCATTAGCCAACAGGGAAATGAAAATCAAAACCACAATGAAATACCACCTCCCACACACTAGAATGGCTATAATCAAAAAGATAGAAAGGAATAAGTTTGTCTAGGATGTGGAGAAATTAGAACCCTCATATACTGCTGATGGAAATTTAAAATGGTGCAACAGCTTTGAAAACAGTTCAGTAGTTTCTCAAAAGGTACTAAATATAGAGTTACAATATGACCCAATAATTCCATTGCATTTTTATTTATTTTCCTTAACAAATATGTATAGAATACCAAATGCTCCTCTAATTAACTTATAAATATTGCCACTTTCACAACAATCCTTTAAATTTTGTACTACCATCATCTTTATATTACAGATGAGAAAATTAAAACACAGACAGGTAAAGTAACTTGCCTAAGGTCACACGACTGGTAAGACATGAGCCTTGGATTTGAACCCAAGTCTGACTCCAGAGTCCATGTTTTTAGCCATAAACTACACTGCCTTCCATATAAAAATAAATATTTGAACTATTTATGTAACAAAGATTAGTCTTCTTGAAAGATTGTCCCTTGTAAACAATAAGAAACCACTGTTGGAAACTTACTGTCTATTTAATATTATCTTGTAGAAAATTAATAGAAAACACTTATATACTGCTTAGTATGTGTCAGACACTTCTTTTGGTATTTTTAAATTGTAAGAAAAACACTTTGAGGTAGGTACTCTTATTATCCCATTTTAGAAGTTAAGTAATTTGCCCAAACCACACAACTAGTAAGTGGCAAAGCTGGGATGTGAACACAGTCAGTCTGGCTCCAGTGTCCATGTTTTTAACCACTATGAAATATGTCTATCAATAGAAATGTTGGGTTTTGAGGAGTCCCAATAATTTACACCCTTCTTTCTCATCTGAGCTTGCAGGACTCAAACAATGAAACAAAGATATCAGCTATATTATTACTAAAGCTGTTAGGCCTGTGGCAGACTCGGCTTCTTGATACTGCGTTGGGGAGAATTATCTGCCTGTCACAGGCTCACCGGACAGTCAAGGCCCTCTCATGTGGAGACCTACAGCTCCCTTCAAGCAGGCAGATCCTAGAAAGAAGAAGGGACAGAGAGGGGCACTTGCCCAGGATTTTTTCTCAATCTCACCCACCAGGTAAGTCTGAGGAGGGCTGGACAGAGGCTAGGAGTGTGACCACAAGCAGATAGGGGAGGTGGGGAGGTAGGGAATAAATATACTCCCTCCAGCCAAATAGCAGGCAATTTGATTATATGGAGACTAATATGTCCTTTAAAAACAGTGAGGCATTGCATTAGAAACCTTTCTTTAGTTAGAATTGGTATAATAAAGTGAAAAGAAACCTGGTTTAAACACTAGGAGAGCTGGTAACCCAACCCAGCTCTGTCCACTGCGTGACTATGGGTATTTCATTTCATTTATTTGAGCTAGTAATTAACAGCTCTATCCAAAATTCTGTCAATAAAATATCTTTTAGGAGAATAGCTGAAATTCATTCTCCTTTCCACTTTGAAAAGAACGGAAGAAAATTCTTCTTAAGCAGTTTCCTTCCTCTGGATTTATTTCCCTAAGCTTACCAACCTGTCATTGATTTCTTATATTTTGTATTTAGAAAAGAACTCATGGGGCCTTTGCTCCCTTCCTCCATTCCCTTTCTTACATCCTGCTATTTTTCCTCTTCCTATGCATTTCACTCAAGAAAATTTTCATGTTGTCTTTTAGGTTTATCACATATTTACATATTCCAACATTCCTCAACCTACACATTCTCCAACCCAGCAACAAGAAAAAAAGAAAGAAAGAAAATGGAAGGAAGGAAGGAAGGAAAAATTTCCCTATGATACTTTGCATTACTTTTTTGTCATGCTTTTTTTCTTCACTTTTAAATTGTAGAGTAAAACATGCTTGTTATTTGTATGTTTTTATTTATTTGTGTAATTATTTCTTCAAAAACCCTCTTGCCATCTAAGTTATAAGCTATATGAAGGCAGAAATCACCATGGTTTGTCCACTTTCATATACCTGCCCCTTGTCCAGTGGTGAGCTTAAACATGTGTAGTTTAAAAATGTTTAATATATAACCATTTTAAAGAAAACAAAACTGCATAAATTTCTCATATGAAAATTGATGATTTTATTCAGTCATAAAAATATTACACTTTCCCCACATTTTCTTCTAGATGAGTACACAACCTCTCCCCTCTGGCCCCAATGTAGTTAGTTGATTTAATCAGTCCAGTATTATTACATTGGCTGACTTAGATTGTACCTCGCAACCATGGAACACAGCTCAGGGCTTCATGGGAAGGTTTTGCCAGGTCCAGTGACACAGTCAGCTCTATCTAGGCACTGCCAGTTGCGTCTGTCTATTCAGGGACATCTGTGGTCATTTCAAAGAGAAGGTGTCATTTGGAACACTTTCACTTGGCAAGAACGAAAAGGGTGTATGTGGTTGTTATCCAGTTTTCCCTGTCTCGAAGTTTATGCCTCTGAGGAATTTAACGTTTGTTATGCTTGAGAAAGTTACAAAAGGTAAAAGAGACTAAAAACCTGTCATTCCTTCCTTTCTGTCTTCATTCATGTGTAAACTTCCCAAGAAGCTCTTACATCAAAGAAGGTTTGACACGTGTTTTGGCAATTTACAGGTAAGGGAACATTTTTTCCTTCTAAAATTTGCTTGCAGCAAACAGCAAGAGTTCCAAGACCTGTGGAAATTTCCTAAGACCGGCAGTTGCTGTGTGCTAGAATTTTCAGTCCTGGTGGTATTTCCACATTTGTTTTTATTCACAAGGCTGTTATTTTCTGTTCTTCCTGTTTAGGAGAGAAGTTAGGTCTCTAACTAACAGGGGAATTTTTTCTCCCACAAGCGTCAACATTTCTTCTGGCTTTCCTAACACAGTTTTAATTCTTGACTGCGTTACACTTAAGACGGCTTTCATGTGTGTGTGTGTGTGTGTGTGTGTGTGTGTGTGAATAGATTGGATAAAGACAAAAGAATATACGGCATGTTCCTTTGCTGCCACCTGAATAAAATACACTTTTCAATTAAAAAAATTCTTCTGACTCTGATATAAGTGTATAAAAACTGTTGGGTATAGGAGTGGATTAGAGTCAGAGACATTAGTGTGAGCTCATGTTTAGCTTAATGTAGATACAGATGGTTACATAAAGAACTATTTGTAGATATGCACATATACATGGGTTAGTATACACACATATATTTTCTTGCTCTGTCAGCTGAGAGGGCCTAAAGTAAATGATGTTCCTGTAGCAACAAGCTCACCTAATGCCAGATCTTGGTTTCTAATTCCATTCTCCTACAAAGAGAACCAGGGCTCCTCGGAAAAAATGGCTGATTCTAGGACTGGGGCAGAAGATATACAAGATGAGCCTGGAACATCTCATAGTGCCAGAAAGTAAGGAAGTACTCAAAAAACGAAGGAATAGGGGTATGTCAAAGGACACACGAATCAACCGAAAGAGCTCCCAATGGAGCTGGAACAGTTTGAGCAAAAAATAAAGTAGCATTGGCTCAAACCCAAAGTAGAAAATAAATATCAATGAATCCATACTGATATAAATAAATAAATCAGGGAGAAGAGATAAATATTCCTTGAGGAAGAATTCTAAATAATTTATGTAGCTACTCTGCCTCAAGGAGGTGGAGCCTAACTCCCTACTCCTTAAGTGTGGACTGCATGTAGTGACTTCCTTCCAAAGATTGCAGTATTAGAAGGGTGAAAAAGGGTAACTTAACAGTGGAGAAACCTGGCAAATGCTGCTTTAGCCAGGTGATCAAGGTTAACATCAACAGCAATAAGGAACGTTGATAGTATGCCATTTTGAAATGATGTGATGAGAATAGCACTTCACGTCTGTTGGTCTTTCTACCCCAAATGCAGAACCCCAGGCTATTCATGAAGAAAACATCAGACAAATCTCAATTGAAGGGCATTCTACAAATACATGACCAGGACATCTCAAAACTGTCAAGGTTATCAAAAACAAGGAAAGTCAGCAAAACTGTCACAGCCAAGAGGAGCCCAAGGAAACATGAAGACTACATGTAATGCAGTGTTCTTGATGGGATCGTGGGTCAGAAAAAGGACATTAGGTAAAAACTGAGGAAATCAGAACAAAGTACAGACTTTAGTTAATAGTAATGTATTAATATTGGTTCATTAATTGTGATGAATGTACCATACTAATGTAAGATGTTAAAAATGGGGGAAACTGAGTGCAGGTATATGGGAACTCGGTGCTATCTTTGTGACTTTGTAAATCTAAAGCTACTCTAAAGTTAAAAAGTTTATTTAAAAAATGTGTTACAAGTTTAAATGCCTTAATTTCTTATCCATAGCATTAACAGTCCTTAAGCCTTAAGCTGGAGGTTAGAAGTAGAATTACACTGGCATATTTAGTATGGTTTGATGGGAAGATCACAGACTTTGGAATGACACAGACCTGGTTCGAATCTTGGTTCTGTCTCTTACCTGTTCCACATTTTACAGATTGGCTTTGAGTAAGTTACTTAAACTTCTGAGACTCAGTAACCTTATTTATACGTGAGAATAATGGTATCTTTCTTACTGCAATGATTAAATAAGGTATCAAATTTAGAATATTTGTGTATAGAAGGCATTCAATAATTGCTAGATTTTTATTTCTGGGAACAGCATGCCATTGCAAGAACATCCTTTCTAGGATCACGCAATCTTGCATTTGAATCCTGCCTTCATTCTTACCACCGTTTGACCAGAACATGGCTAAGCATCAGTTTCCCCATCTGTGGAACGGGACTGATAATTTATAACTACAGTGCATGGTGAGTGGGAGGATTGAAATATGTCAGTGGAGAGCCTAGAACATAGTAGTTGCTAAAGAGATGTCTGTTCTTTTTTTTCTTATTACTATTCTTATTTTTATTATTATAAGCCACATGTGAAACATGGCCTATTTCTGAAAGAATACAACAAAGTTGAAAGCTTTAGGGCAAGTCAAGATGTTAAAGGGGAAACTGAGCGTGGGGTATATGGGAACTCTGACTGCAGAACCCAGACTGCAATGACTAATAAGTTCATTCCTTAATTCACCTCTTTCTCCTATGTTAGTAACTCAGTATCTGCCAATATAATGGGGAAAATATGCAAGCAAATATGGTAAGTATTCTCCATCACAGCTGAGGACATCTGGGTGTTCCATCAAAATTCGACCTCAAACTCTTGGAGTTTATCCTGACAACAGAAAAATGTAAAGTTTAGATTAGAAGAATAACAGTATACTTGTCTTTTACAAGTCCCAGGCTTAACACACAACTGTTGCAAACATAGTCTAATCATTGGGTTCTATTTTATTTGTTCCTCATACAAGAGAAAGATGTTTTAAGCAGTAGTTTCTTTTTAAAAAATGCTCTCTCATCACAAAAGAAGACCCAGAAACTAACTATTTATTAGCTTTCAACCTACAGTGAAATCACAGCTGAGGGTGGAAAAAAAAGCTAACTTTCTTTTCACTTCAGTGAAAATAATATGGAAAATAGTCAAATGATTAATACAAAAGTGATTTGTTTAGTTTTTAATCTTCCCCCTCAATTTTTATAATTGATTCAGTCTGTTTCATCCTTATTTTACCCCTAGTTAAATGAAATAGTGTAACTTTTCAGTCATAAATAGGTTAAGTGAGAAAATAAGTAATAGGCCTTTCCATGGTCTGCTCTATTATCTGATTAAAGTGGGTTTAAAAAACATGTGCATTAATACTTGAATAATAATAATAATAATAAATAGGAAGTGTAATCTCTATAGTGCTAATCATAATGGAGGTCAAACCGGATTTCCCTTGTTCCAGTCTTACATATTGCACACAGTGGCTATGGTGGTTCTTTTAAAATTTATGATACTCAGGTCCCATCCTTGATCTGGCTGAACTTGCCCCTGCATTTTATAAGTGCTCTTGGGTATAGAAGAAAGTGAGGTCTGTTCAATATAGAAGTCCACCAGGGAGATAAAAATGTGATTCTCTAACTCCCATTTATTTTAAGAGCCTGAGCTATGCTGTGCTGGGCTAAGCCAGATTCCCAAAAAAATCTTCATTTAACTGTCTTCCTTTGTTTATTTTAATTATTTTAAAAAGGCATTTGTTACGTTTATCCACTCAGTGACAGGACTGGGTGAGGCTGAACCTCCTGGCTCTTCCAGGGCTACCAACCAGCTGTGCCCCAATCCCAAACAAATCCTTTTGAAATGTTTCCTCCCTTGCTGGTTCTTTTATTTATTTATTTATTTTTGAAGTGCAAACAATGCCCCACATGATACCTTACATAATGCTGCTGCAAATATTTGGACAAAGCTGAGAAACCCTTAGTTATAGCTAAATTTCCATACCTGTGTGGGCATTTCATACCAAACCAATGCATCTTCAAGACTTCTATGGGCTTTGAAAGGCCCCTTTGGCAGTTTTTCACCAGGAGGGAGAATGGGTGTGATGATGTATGGCAGCTATGGTAGAGAAAAGAGGCTAAATTGTGTGTGTGTGTGTGTGTGTGTGTGTGTGTGTATGTATGCTTTTATAGTGGAGAAGGGGAACTGGATTGTTGGCTGTCACTTTCCTCTTCCCCTGTTGCTTCAGCACTTAGCGCAGCCATAAACACCCACCAGACCCCTATAAATGCTGCAATGCCCTTGCCTCTCATGCCAAGGAAGGAGACAGCAGAAGGTTGAATTCAGTTTGAAGGACAATTTTTGCTAACTTACTTAGTCAAGTGTTCCTCAAAATGTAATCATCACTCATCTGCAGCAGAATCACCTGGGCTTGGGTAAAAAGGCAGATTCCCACTCTTGACCTGCCAAATCAGAAGTGCCAGCTATGGAGCGCTGCATTTTAACCAGATCCCTAGAAGATTTTAATGCACACAAAGATTTGAAAATTGCTATTTCAAAGGTTGGTATGTTGCTCATATTAAATTACCAATACCACAAATTGTCTTAAGAAGTATGTCTTTAGTATTTCAAGGAAGGAATAATGTTGTGACATTATTCCCTGGAACTAACTACAAGCTTTAGCAGAGGATAATGAGCTAATGTGTTAAGACTTTTAGACAAACTTAATGCAAAAATATTTAAGTTAATGTCAAAGCTAATACGTTTTAGTCTTTTAAACAAGAATACAAAATGTGTTGCATCATCAACTACAGGTTTGCCATCCCCTGATTTCTGCATCTCACTGTTTTCCATTCCCTGAACCCCTCGCTTAAAGCGATTGCACCACACCACTTAGCTTGGGTTGTTCACTGGTTGTTCTGTGACTATTTACCATATTCTGTCCAAAAAACTCAGATTTATTATATTTCAATGTAGTCATTTCAATGCATTCATTCATTCTATTATTCATTCATTTTTAGAGAATTTATTGAGGTCTTATTATGGACTGGGCCCAATGTTAAGTGGTGGTAAACAGAGATGAATTGAATCAATGTGCTTCCTACCTTTATGGAGCTCCCAGCCTAATGGGGAGACAGTAAATCAGTAAACACATATGTAATTATAAATCATGAAGTGGAGAGAAGGAATCCAAGAAGGCATCATTGTGGCACTGTCATTTTAGCTGAGTTTTGAAAGATGAGTCACCCACGAAAAGAACCAGGGAAAAGCACACCAGCTAGAAGGACAAGTGTGTGAAAATTTCTAAAGGGAACAAGACCTTGAACTAAAGTGATGTGCCACCTAGATCCCTCTTCAGTGAAGGACTTGTCCCAGCTGCTGGGAATGCTAACAGCAGACAGCCTTCAATATCAGCATCTTCAGGGGCTACTTCAAATGCAGAAAGCCAACTCACCAAGGTCATACCCTTCCCAAGATGCACCACTTCCAAGTGATAGATCCGTGTGGGCATAATAGGTTCAGTAATCACATCCTAGCCTCATAATTCCCCCTAGGGTCAGTTGAGTCTGTCCCTTGGCCAGCATTGCAGTTAACTTCTCCAATTCTGCTTCCTTGACTTCCTTTCACAGGCTTTGGTGCCAAGACAACCCCCTAGTAAACAACTTGAATGTTAAGCTTCATCTCAGAGTCTGCTTTCTGGAAAATTCAAACTACAACACCCATTGTGGCCAGATCAGAGTGACTTAAGGTAAATTAAGAGCAGATATTAGGGGCCAGATGATGCTGGGCTTAGTGTACAACATTTCATTTTATTCTTAGTGTAGTGGAGACCATTGAAAAATTTTAAGTAAAGGTGTACTGCAATGCCTTATTCCAATCATGAGAAAATATCAAGCAAACCCCAATTCAGGGACATTTGACAAAATAACTGAATGTTTTTCAAAAGTGTCAAGATCGTGAAAGATGAAGAAAGACTGAAGAAATTCCATAGACTGGAGGAGACTAAGCAGAAATAACAACTAAATGTAATGTGAGATCCTAGATAGGATCCTGGCACAGAAAAAGAACATTAGTGAAAAACTGCTGAAATTAGAATAAGGCCCGTAGTTTAATAGTATCATACCCATGTGAATTTCCTGCTTTTGGTAAGTGTACTGGTTATGTAAGGTAGTATTATGGAAACCTGAGTGAAGAGTATAAGGGAACTCTGTGTATTAGTTTTACAACTTTTCTATAAGTCTAAGATTAGTTCAAAATAAAAAGGTGGGCTTTTTTGTTTTTTGTTAATGAAGGTCTTTCATGCTGCGATGTAGAGGAAGGAAGGGTTGTATGGAGAGCAAAAATGAAAGAAGGTGGACCAGTTAGAAGTGTAACACAGTAATGCTCATGACAGATGATAACCATGGCTTTGACCAACATTCTGACAAAGGAGATGGAACAATGTGTAAGGATCCAAGAAATACAGTAACTTTTAAACCAAAGAAATGATACTTAGTAATGGGATTGGATTTGGGAGAGTGAAGGAGTGGGAGAAATTAGGAATGAAATTCCAGGTTTCTAGCTTAAGTAACTGGAGTTAGGATGAGGAGGAACAAATTGTAAGGGGATGTTAAGATAGGACTCTTCAGTTCTATCTGAGGTACCAATAAGATTGATTTCAGATAGAGTGGGTGTGAGGCAAATATACACATAAAGATTTTCAAAAGGAATTGTCTAAAAGCAAGTTTTACGACTCTTGGATCTCTTAGCAGGTCAAGGAAACAAAAGGGGATTGGGATATGGAAAGAAAGAAAGACTTGGGTACAGAGAGAAGTTACTGGTTTTGGGTCTCCACCTTACCATTTTGAGTTGCTGCCTTCTGACTCTAAGTCTAATGGAGGTGGCTCCATTGGAACAACTCTAAGAACTTTAAAATATGTTCCCTGAAACTCCAGTCCCTGATCTCTGTAAGAAAAACTCATGTACCCTATGTCTGACTCTGACTTGGGGAAATTTAGAGGATGAGAGGTAGGTTGACTCAGTGCTCTGTTGATGGATTCAGGAGAGGCTGCTGTGTTGAGAATGGCCTGAACTTCCAGAGTTTTTAGTGCAAAGAATGCAATAGTGTTTCTCATGGACCAGATGTGGCTCATGCAAGAGAGAGAGAACCTATGTGCAGTCGCCAATAGAGCCTCCTGAATGGTAAGAAGGCCATGGTATTGTGAGGGAGAGTTGCTGGTGACCTCCTGATCCTCAGAATATAGATGTATCCTCCCTAAGGGAATTGCAGGAAAGAGGACCCAGCAGGGACTTGGAAGTACTTACCAGAAAAAAGGTCAAAGCTAAAATTCTTCCAGGATCAGAGTTTTATAACCAGCTTAGTTGCTTCAGTGGGAACTGCCCTTCCCTTCATCTCTCATTCTCATCCCTCTTTATTTTGATCTTCGTAGCTAGTAGAGGGGAATTTGAGTGGGAGGAAAAGAAGTCAGTCATGTCAACCATTGTAGGCTCCCAGTCTGACGCAGGTACAAACTGGGAAAGGGAGACAGTTTAATAGTAAGCTTGGAGTTTTGACTTTTAAACAAGACTGGACAATCTAATTTCTGAATGGATACTGTCAACTAAAGTATCCTTATTTCAGTCCAGCAAAGGTCAGGAGACTTGGATTGTTGGAAGTTTTAATATCTAAAAAGTATAGGCAAGGGTGTTAAAGCAGATACACAGAATTTTTAAATGAAATGTATTAAACATATGTAAGAGAACATATAATGTATATATACAGTTAAATTAATAATTATAAACTAAACTTCTGTTTAAACACTACCCAGATTAAGTACTAGAATAGTGGTTCTCAAACCTTGGTGTGTATCAGAATCAACTTGAGAGATAATAAGGAATACAGATGCCCAGCCTCATGGAAGTAGGATAGGACTCAGGCATTTTAATTTTACCAAGTTCCTCAGCTGAGTCTGACACAGAACAAAGTTTGAGAACTGCTAAACTAGAGCATTACCAATATCTTTGAAGCCTTCTGTATACCACTCCCCAGTCACACCCCACTCCTTCCTCCAGAACCAATTATTATCTTCAATTTTGTTAATAATTCCTTTATTATTTATAGTTCTTCACTATTCTACCCATGAATTATCCCTAAACAATACTTTGCTTTATATAAATACAAGCTTTCTATAAATAGAAACACACTATATATCTTCTTCTGTGACTTGCTTTTTATTGGTCAAATTATGTTCTTGAGATTCACCCAAGTTGATCCATGTAGCTATCATTCATTCATGGACATTGGTGCATAGTATTCCATTGTATGAAAATGTCACAATTAATTATCCAGTGTTCTGCTGTTGAATATCTTAGTTGTTTCGAGTAGCTATACATTGGAACTTCACTGATTTCTTGGGAAGAGTCAGAACTTAGTGAAAAGTAGTTCCTCTGCCCTTCCCTGCTCCCCTGCATCTATCCTCACATGCAATCTCCAACTCCCACCCCAGCCTAAAAGTAACAGGAGTCCCTCTGCCTCAGGGGTCAATGGATGCTGAGTGGAGAACATGGACGTCTACCCTCCCCCCATGACAGTGATGAGGTGGCACCCCTTTTACCCACTGGAATGGCATCAGAGGATGCTTACTAAAACACAATACTTAAATAAGATCTAGAGTCTCATAATATCCATAATGCCCAAGTTTCTGTTGAAAGTAACTTGCAATACAAAGAACCAGGTAGATCTCAAAGAACCAGATAGATCTCAAACTGACTGATAAAAACAATCAATACTTGCCAACAAACACCTAGCTGACATCTAAATGTTAGAATTATCTGACAAAGATTTCAAAATAGCCATTACAAAAAATACTTCAATGAGAAATTATGAGAAATTATGAACATAATTGAAATAAATGAAAAAAATAGAAAGTCTTAGCAAATACATAGAAAATCTCAGCTAAGATGTAGAAGATATAAAGAAGTACCAAATGGAAATTTTAGAACTTAAAAATACAGTAACTGAAATAAAAACTCAACAGATGGGCTCAACAGAATAATGGAAAGGACAGAAGAAAGAATCAGTGAACTGGAAGATAGAACAAAATAAATTACCTAATCTGAACAACAAAGAGAAAACTGACTGAATAATGAAAGGAATACAGCCTCAGAGACATGTGTGACTGTAACAAAAGATCTAACATTCATGTCATTGGAGTTCCAAAAGGAGAGGAGACAGAGGGTGGGGCTGAAAAAGTATTCTAAGAAATACTGAAAAGTTCCTAAATTTGGCAAAAGAACCCTATAAACCTAAAGATTCACGAAACTGAGTGTATCCCAAACAGGATATACCCAGAGAAATCTATACTAAGACACATCAGAGTCAAACTTCTGAAAACAAAAGTTGGACTAAAAGTCTTGAAATCAGCCAGAGACAAACAATGCATTATCTATAGAGAAAAAATCTGAATAACAGAAGATTTTTCATAAAAAGTCATGGTGGCCAGGAGGAAGTGACACATTTTTCCAGTGGCAAAAGAAAAGATCAATCCAAAATTGTATATCTAGTGAAAATCTCCTTCAGGAATGAAGGGCAAATAATGACATTCTCAGATGATGGAAAACTAGGAAAATTTGTTGACAGAACACCTACCCTAAAAGAATGTCTAAAGGATATTCTCTAAACAGAAGGGAAATGATAAGAGAAGGAATATTGGAACATTAATAAGGAAGAAAAATACAGAGAAAGAGCAAAAAATTGGTAAATAAATTAGACTTTCCATCCCTTCTTGAGTTTTCTAACTTATGCTTAACGGTTGAAGAAAAATTATAACTCTTTAACGTGGGTTTCAATGCATGCAGACAGAATATTTAAGACAATTATATTGTAAATGGGGAAGAGTAAAAGAATATAAAGAAAGCTAAGGTTTCTATATTTCACTTGAATTGATAAAATGTTGACTCCCATAGAATCTGATAAAATATGTACATTTAATTAAAAACTTAGAGCAACCACTAAAAATATACAAAGAGATAGACACAAAAGTACTATAGGTAAATCAAAACAGAATTCTAAAAAATGTTTAAGTAAACCATGGGAAGGAAGGAAAACAGAAATAGGAAAACAGGAAGAACAAGCATAAAACAATAAATAAAATGACAGACTTTAATCCTTAAAATACCAATAATTGCATTAAAAGTGAATTGTCTAAAATTCACCAATTGAAAGACAAATATTGGCAATGTGGATTAAAGAAATACGACCAACTACAGGAAACTCACTTTGAATGAAACAATTTGCATAGGTTGAAAGTAAAGTGGTGGGAAAAGATACTCAGTAACCTAAAGAATGCAAGAGTGGCTATATTAATGTCAGATAAAGCAAACTTCAGAGCAAAAAATTTACCAGGGACAGAGATAAATATTACATAATGATAAAGGGGCAAATCCACCCTTTTATCCTAATTGTGTATGCATCAAACAACAGAGCTACAAAATATTTAAGGCAAAAGTGGAAAGAAGAAATAGACTAATCCACAATTATAGTTGGAGACTTCAATACCAAAAAATCTCAAAAATTGATAGAAGAAATAGAGAATCAGCAAAGATATAGAAGAATAGCAAAAATATCACAACCAACAAGATCTAATCAGCATTTCTAGAACCCTCCACCCAATGATAATAAGAAACACATTCTTTTCAAGTGCCCATGGAACATACACCAAGATAAACAATATCCTGAGCCATACAATCAAACCTCAACAAATGTAAAATATTTGAAATCATACAGAGTTTTGTTCTCTGACTCCAGTGGAGTCAAACAAGAAATAAGTAACAGAAAGATAACAGGAAAATTTCCAAACACTTGGAAACTAAACGGAACACTTCCAAATACTCCATGGATCAAATAAGAAGTCTCAAGGTAAATAAAAAAAACATTTAACTGAATGAAAATGAAAATACAACATGTAAAAATTTGTGGAATGCAGCTAAAGCAGCTGTGAGAGGGAAATTTATAGCTGTAAAAGCTAACATTAGAAAAGAATAAAAGTCTAAAATCAATCATCTAAGCTTCTGGCTCAAGAATCTAGAACAAGAAGATCAAAATAAAACCAAAGCAAGCAGAAGGAAATAATAAATATAAGAAAAGAAATTAGTGAAATTGAAAACAGAAAAACAACAGAAAAAAATCAATGAAACAAAAATCTGGTCTTCTTAAAAGAGCAATAAAATTAACAAATGTCTTGCAAGACTGACAAAGAAAAAAAGGAAGAAGACACAAATTACTAATATCAGGCATGAAATAGCGAATCTCACTACAGTCCCTACATAAATCAAAAGGAATAATGACCTCACAAAGGAATGCTAAGAAGAATACTATATACAAAAATATGACAAATTAAATGAAATGAACCCATTTATCAAAAATACAAACCACCACAACTCATCCAATATGAAGAAGATAATTTAAATAGTCTTATAATAATTAAGGAAATGAAATTACGTTTTTAATTTTAAATATTCCAAAAAAAGATATCTCCAGGCCAGATGGGTTCACTGGAGAATTCTATGAAATGTTTAAACAAGAATTAACACCAGTTCTACACAATCTTGTACAGAAAATAGAAAAGAAGGGAACACTTCTGAATTCATTCTATGAAGCCAGTATTTGATACCAAAATCAAAGTACAAAAGAGAAAACTACATATATATATATCCCTCATAAATATAGATGAAAAATACTTAACAAAATACCAGAAAATAGAATTCAGCAATATATTAAAAAGCTATACATCATGACCAAGTGCAGTTTATTCCGAAGATGCAAATTCCGTATTAATAGGCTAAAGAAGAAAAATCACATGATCATAGCAATTAATGTAGAAAATCATTTGACAAAATTCAACTCATATTTATTATTAAAACTCTCAGAAAATTAGAAATAGGGGGAACATCATCAATTTGATTTAAAAAATCCAAAAAAAAAAAAAATTCCCCTACAGTCAATATTATACTAATGGTGAAAAATGGAATGCTTTCTCCCTGATACTGGGGAAAAAGGAAAGTATGTCTACTCTCACCACTGCTCTTCAATATAGAACTGGAAGTTCTAGCCAGCACAGTAGGATAAGAAAAGGAAATAAAAGTCAAATGTATCAGAAAGAAATAAAATTGTCTCTATTTGCAGATAACATGATTGTCTATGTAGAGAAACCCAAGGAATTTACCAAATAAATAAATAACCTCCTAAAACTAATAAATGAGTTTAGCAAGGTCACACTATACATTACATATAAAATCAATCGTATTTCTGTATTCTAGGAATGAACATGTGGAAACTGAAATTAGAAGTACAACCAGTTGCAATCACTTAAAAATAAAATATTTATGTGTAAATCTAACAAAATGTGCACAGGACTTCTATGCTGAAAACTGCAAAACACTGATGGAAAAGATCTAATAAATCAAGAAGAATACCACATTCATGGTTTGGAAGACTCAACATAGTAGATATCAATTTCCCCTGAATTGATATGCAGTTTAATGCAATTTTTATCAAAATCCCAGCAAGATTTTTATTGGTATAGAGAATATTATTCTAAAACTTTTATGGAAAAATTAAAGAATTAGAATAGCTAAAGCAATTTTGAAAAAGAAAAGTACAGTGGGAGGAATCACTCTATTCAATATTAAGGCTTATAATATATAGCTACAGTAATCAAGATTTTGTGGTATTGGCAGAAGGATTGACATAGAGATCAATAAAATATGATAGATAGCCCAGAAATACTCCAGGGTGGCCAACTGATTTTTGACAAAGATGCAAAAGCAATTCAATGGAGGAAGAAAAATCTTTTCAGTGAATGGTGCTGGAGCAATTGGATATTCATAAGCAAAAAAAAAAAAAAAAAAAATGAACCTGAAGCTGAGGCTCATATCTCATATGAAATGAATTCAAAATGACTCATAAATTTAAATGTAAAATGTAAACTATAAAAGTTTTAGAAGATAAGATAGGAGAAAATATTCTAGGTCTAGATCTAGGCAAAGATCTCATCAAAATTAAAAATCTTTGCTCTGTGAAAGACTTTGACAAGAAGGCTAAAAGACAAGATTCAAAATGGAAGAAAATATTTACAAACCACTTATATGACCACTGGCTAATATCTAGAATATATAAAGAACTTTCTAAACTCAATAGTTAAAAAAATCCAATTAGAAAATGGGTAAAAGACATGAAGAAATTTCACTGAAGTGGATATATGGATGACAAATAAACATATGAAAAGATGTTTAGCATCACTAGCTGTTGGTGAAATGCAAATTTAGAACACAATGAGATATTGCAACTGTTCTGGTTTGCTAATGCTGCCATTATGCAAAATACCAGAAATGGATTCGCTTTTATAAATGGGATTTATTAGGTCACGGATTTACAGTTCTGAGTCCATGAAAGTGTCCAAATTAAGGCATCAACAAGAAGATACCTTCACTGGAGAATGGCTGATGGCATCTAGAATGCCTGTTAGCTGGGAAGGCACGTAGGTGATTTTTGCTGTTCCTTTGCTCCTTGGTTGCATTTCAAAATGGCTTTATCCAAAATGTCTCTGGGTCTCCCTTAGCTTCTCCAGGGCTAAATCTGGGCTAGCATCTCCAAATGTCTCCAAGCATCTCTCAGCATCTCTATCAGCTCCAAGCATCTCACCAAAGGTTTCTCTCAGCTGCTCTTGGGCATTTTGTCTTCTCTTAGCTTTTTCTCTGGAGCAAACTCTGGACTAGCATCTCAAAGCCTCAGCTCCCAAGTGTCTCTGAGCATCTCTGTGTGAGCTCCCTTTAAAGGACTCCAGCAAACCAATCAAGACCTACCCTGAATGGGTGGAGTCAAATCTCCATGGAAACATTCAATCAAGAGGTCACACCCTAATCAAAAAGATTAATCAATCTGCCCCCACATGATAGCATTAAAGAATATGGCTTTTTGGGGGGCATGATATATCTGAACTGGCACATTCCAGCCCCTGGACCCCAAAAAGACATGTTTGTTCCATATGCAAAATACATTCATTCCATCACAATACCACAGAAACTTAAATCATTTCAGTAACAATAGTTAAGTACAAGATTCCATGAAAATCACCTACAGGCATGGTCTATCCTAAGACAAAATTCCCCTCTGGCTGTGGACCTGTGAAATGTAGAACAAGTTATCTGCTTCCAATATACAAAGGAGGGACAGTCACAGGATAAACATTCCCATTGCCATCTGGAGAAATTGAAAGGAAAACAGGGTTCATGGGATCAAAACAGTTCCTAAAACCTGAAGAGCAAACTCCATTAGATTTCAAAGTCTGAGAGTCATTTATTGAATAATGTTGTATCCTTGGGGCTTGAGAGAATGGCAGTCCCACACTTTCTAAAGGTTTATGCAGTGCAACTCTTTTCTCTCCAAACACTGGGGTGAGCTCTCCAACATATTCACACATTGAGGAGACCACCTTCTTCTTGCCCCACCCACCTCAAAAATTGGAACACCACTCAGACTCTGCCTCTCTGAGGCAAAGGCTCTCCCTTCTCCAAACAGTGGGGTGGCAGCCAAATTCTCCACAATCCCCAGGGAATGTGCTCCACCCTCTCTGAGGCTTGGGGTAGCAGCACTCTTCCTGAGCATGGAGGGAAGGCCCACCCTCTGCCTCCAGGGCAAACTCACCCTTTCCACATGCTTGGGTTGCTCTGCACTCCTTGCCAAGATTTCTTGACTCCAGACCTCAATTTCCATGGTTCTGTCTTTGAAGAAATTTTTCCTTCAATTTGTCCCTTCTCCATCCCCTCCAGTCCAGACTGGCAGTGGTTCTGTTTACATAGATCTCACAAAAAATTTGTTGGCTTGGCATGCAGCTTACAGGGGTCAAACCTGTCAGAAAATAGTACTTCCCACAAATCCTTTCTGGACAACTCTTTTTCCAATACTAGCTTGTAATAAAATGGTGTTCGGGTTCTATGTTTGGTTAAATCCTCAGGTGGGGCTTCTGGAATCTCAATTTCTGGAAGCCCAGAATCTTCCAAACCATCAATGGCTGGTTTCTTTGAACCAAGTGTTCAGTTCTCAGCTTATCTCATTCCTTTTGCATTTTGCTATAAGCTGCAAGGAGAAGCCAGGCTGCATTTTCAACATTTAGTTTAGACATCTCTTGAGCTAAGTATCTCAGCTCATAGCTTTCAAACTCTGCCTTCCACCTGACACCAGGACTCACTTTTGCAAAATTCTCTGCCACTTTAAAACAAGGATCACCTTTTTTCCAGTTGGCAATGACACATTCATCATTTCTGTCTAAGGCCTCATCAGAAGTATCTTTAGAGTCCATATTTCTAGCAACAGTCTCTTCAAAGCAATCTAGGCCTTTTCTATCAAGCTCCTTACAATTCTCCCAGAATCTTCCCCTTATTCATTTAAAAAGTTATTCCAACATGTTTGGTATTTGCAAATTCAGCAGCACTCCCACTTCTCTGGTACAAAAATCTGTTCCGGTTTGCTAAAGCTGCTCTTATGCAAAATACCAGAAATGAATTGGCTTTTATAAAGGGGATTTGTTAGGTTGAAAATTTACAGTTCTAAGGCCATAAAAGTGTCCAAACTAAGGTATCAACAAGAGGATACCCTCACTGAAGAAAGGCTGATGGCATCCAGAACACCTCTGTCAGCTGGGAAGGCACATGGCTGGTGTCTGCTGGCATTTGCTCCTGGGTTCTGGTTTCAAAATGGCATTCTCTAAAACGTCTCTGGGTCTCCCTTAACTTCTCCAGGCCAAACTCTGGGCTAGCATCTCCAAACATCTCCAAGCATCTCTCAGCATCTCTGTCAGCTCCAAGCATCTCTCCAAAAGTATCTCTCAGCTGCTCTTAGGCGTTTTGTTTTCTCTTAGCTTCTCTGGAGCAAACTCTGGGCCAGCATCGCAAAGCATCAGCTCCCAAGCGTCTCTGAGCCTCTCTGTGTGAGCTCCCTTTAAAGGACTCCAGTAAACTAATCAAGATCTACTCTAAATGGGTGGGATCAAAGTTCCATGGAAATATTCAATCAAGAGTTAATTGATTAATTAGGTTAATCAAAAGATTAATCAATCTGCCCCCCATGAGATTGCATTAAAGGATATGGCTTTTTGGGGGAACATAATATATCCAAATCAGCACAACAGCACATCTCTTAGAAGAGCTAAAATTAAAAACAAAACAAAACAAAAACAAGTGACAATTTCAAATGCTGAAAAGGGTGCAAAGAAACTGGATTCTTTATACATGCTGCTGAACTTGTAAAATGGTACAGCTGTTCTGGAAAGTAGTTTGCAGTTTCTTAATAAAACATAAACTTACCATAAGATCCAGCAATTTGATTCCTGGGCATTTATCCCAGAGAAATGAAAACTCATGTCAGCACAAAAACCTGTACATGACTATTCATAGCAGCTGTATATATAATAGGTAAAAACTGGAAAAAAACAAAATGTTCTTCAGTAGACAAATGGTTAAACAAATTGTGGTACATCTATACCATGGAATATTACTTAGCAATAAAAAGAACAAAAACGACTGTTTATGCACACAACCACTTGGATGGGTCTCAAGGGCATTTTGCTAAATGAAAAAATAAACTCAAAAGGTCACATGTGGCTATGTTCCATTTATGTAACATTCTAAAAATGACAAAATTATAGAGATGGAAAACATATGAATGGTTGCCAGAGGTTAGAGATGGTACAGGGAACAGGAGCTAGGTATGACTATAAATAGGTAGCATGAGGGTAATCTTTGTGGTGATGGAATTTTCCTGTACCTTGGTTGTAGTGATGGTTACATAAATCTATACATATGTTAAATGACATAAGTTTGTACACACAGATTGTACTGGTATCATATTCTTGGTTCTGATATTGCAGTATAATTATGCAAGATATAACCACTGTGAGAAACCAGTTGAAGGGTACATGAGACCTCTCTGCACTATAACCACAACCTCCTGTGAATCTGTAGTTATTCCAAAACTGAAAGTTTAAAATGTTTAAAAAAAAATCCTTTCATGAATCTTCTTGCTTTAGAAAGTATAGAAAATCAAATAACCTTTCTCCAATTGTTGATTATATCACAATACCTTCCTGCAATTATTCCTTATATTAGTTTTCATTTCCCATTACTGTAGAAATTTAAAAAAAAACATATGTAGAGAGGATTTTGCAGACCTTGGTATTAACCAAGGACCATAACCAGTTGTTTGCTGGTAAATCTTAAATGACCATCTCTCTGGGAGGAGTAAGCCCTGATTGTCATGTTTGCTGATTTCTGTAGTGTAAATACTTCCACCATGGCTGATTTCAAGCTACCAATGTGATCTTCAACTGGCTTATAACATTACTGAAACTTTAACAATCAGTACCAGCACACTACTGAAAGTTGGTTGTGGTTTGTATGTTTGTGTGTGTGTATTTAAATTACTAATTATCAGTTAACTTTTCTTAGAGTTTATTCCTCTCCTCTAAAAGTTAAGCACAGTAAAAAATACAATTGGAGATACCAGTTCTGGATAATTGCATTCAGATTAAGAAAATTGAAGTATTCACATGGCAGAACATTTTTGAATCAATTTTTAAAACCTAAATAAAAAATAGTTTGCTTATACAAGGCACGCAAATAACTGTGTGAAATGAGGAACATCAAAGCAAAGTTCATTATTTGAGCTGTTGGAAGCCATCCATACATTAACTGGTCATCATTCAGTGCCAGAGATCTGTTCAATTTAGGGATAATTTCAGAAGAGGGATTTTCTATACACCTGCCACTATCACCAGGAGGCTTTCACTTAGACAAACAGTTTTTGCAATGTTCCTGGTCAATTAGAGTCCATATTGTTATAATGAGTTAAAATCAGATTTATCTAAAATTTCAAAGATAATGTCATGCCAGCATGGAATTGTATTTTTCAGGTGATTTTGCAGGCTTGTCCCATACCACTTAATTGGGGGGGTTGGTGTTTCCCTGGTTATAATTGCATGGCCTCAGCCCTCCTTAAAGCAACTGAAGCAGAAGATGCATTGGTGCCTAAATCACAGATGAATGCTAGGTTAAGTGTTGGGCCTAGAAGATTAGGTCTCTGGATCCTAGCATCAACTTCCAGTGATCACAGCTTCATTTGATGACAGTTTTGTGAGATCTCTCCACTCTCAGTAGCTTAAAGAGCACTGGACTAAGAGAATTTGAATTTCAATACCGGCTTCACCATTACCTAGTCATATGATTTAGCCAAGTTAGAGGAGCTCTTGGACCTGAATTTTTTTTATCTGTAAAGAACAGCTCTGAGATCTACATTCCTGACTGTCTCAATGGGCTGTCTGTTGTGAGGGGCAATGATATATGTGAAATACATGAGCAATATATATGAAAACTTGTATCACCTAAAATTTGCTATATAAATGTGATTATAAATGTCTCACAAGAAAGGTCTCTGAACAAATATGATTTCTATAGCATTCAATAAGCACAAGCCTTGCCTAGCCACCCTATCTAAAATAGTCCTCCCACTAGTCACTCTTGATGCATCACTCTGCTTTATTTTCATCTTAGCACTTCCTACTGATACTTGATTATATATTTACCTGTTTTATCTGTCTCCCACACTAGAATGCAAGCTCTATGAACATAAGAATTTTGGCATTATTCATTATTGAATTCTTAGATACTGCAATTTGCCTGGCAGAAACTAACCCTCAATCTATACCTATTAAATGAATGAATGGAGCAGTATTTAATTTTTTTGGATATTCATAAATCATTGATTATGCATAGAATATTATTTCAGAATTCTTTAAATGCAAACATAGCCATGTTATGGAATTGGATGTATTTGGTACAATGCAAACAGGAAATAGCTTTTTTATTCCCACTCATGGCCCCTCTAAGGAATGGAGGGAGAAAGAGAGCTTAGAGTTGGTAGTGTTCATGTTCCTCTCAACTATTCAATGATAGGCATCCAAACTCTCTTTCATAAGGTGCATTGGTGGAAGCTACCACATTATACCTTCCCTCAGATGTGGGCAATAAGCTTTCTGGTAGACCTCTGTGCAACACCCCTTCTGCTCCTGCTTCAAGAAGACTGCCCACAGCCTCTTTTCTTATAGGGTTCTTTCACCCAGCAGGTAGCCTTTTTGGTGGAATACTCTTCAAGGCTACCCTTCATAGCAAGGACTTGACCTTACCCTCCAAAAAATGGCAGTCTGGCTTGACCCAATACTGACCCTTCTCTCCGTGCCATGCCATCATGTGCTACCATACCAGCATTAATCCTCATGTGCATCACAAATTTCAGGGAACACATGTGGGCTATATCAGTTATATATTTATACATACAAACTTAGTATGCCAAAACACCCCAAAATTTAGTATGTTAAAACAATAATTACTTTATTTGCTTAAATTCTACGGCTCAACAATTTGGGATGGGCTCAGATGGGCATTTTTTTTCTGCCTGGTCTGGCTTGTGGTAACTCATACAGCTGCAGGCATCTGGTGGCTTGACTGAGACTGGATGATCTTAAGGTGACCTCACTCACATGTCTGGCAGTTGATGGTGGGTGTTGGCTGTGCCACATATCTCCAAGTGATCTCTCATCCTTCAGTTGGCTATCCCAGGCTTCTTCACATGATACAACATTCCAAAAGGGAAAGTCTCAAAGCACAAGCACTTTTTAAGCCTCTCCTTGAGTCAGCTTTGCTGATTTCCCATGGCTGAAAGCAAGTTGCAGCATCAAGCCCAGAGTCAGTGTGGGAGGAGTCTACAAAAGTGCATGGATTCAGGGAGGCTTTTCTTGGGGGCTACTACTGTAACAACATGGGGTTTACCTAAAACCAGTGGGGCTTTGAAGCCAGTTCACACTGTCCTGTGAGATTTGATTATGCACATCTCTTCCCAACACCATGTTAAGTGACTTTAGGCTTGTAGCTTGAAAGTGGCCATGATGGGAATATTTACACCACAGAAATTAGCAAATGCTATAATCAGGGCTCCCCTATCCCCACCCCCAGAGCTGATTATTAAGCATTTACTAGTACAACATTCCCTAACACACTCCAGAAACAGCATCAGGCATGTCTGTGAGATTCTGTGGCTCCTGCTTTAAGAGTGCCTCTCCTGGGATTCACTCTAAATTTGATTGGGCAGGAGAGAACTTCCATCCTTCCCCACAGAAGGAGGAAAGTGCCATCTTTTATTTCTTTCAGCAAATTCCTTTCAAACATCACACTAGTGACTCTCTTGCCTTCTCATATGTATTCCAGAGATTGGGTGGATAGTTGAAGGAAAATTAGTCTACATCTATGTGTTAGCAAGTCTTGGGGGTCTATGCCTTGTACATGACTGGTATTCATATTTGAGGCATTAAACAAAAACTCTGGGCCAATAGGAACAATCTCATTCCATATTCACTTATACATTGTGTTACATGAATTTTTCCTGAGCTGGATACATATACTGATTTATCTCTATATAAATAATCCATACTGAAGGAAATGCAGTCCATCCATCCTACAGGTCATAAATCTCATCCTTGATCAACCTAAAGCATCAAAGAAACATAAACCTATAATTTGGCACTATGGCATTGGCCTACGTGGATGCATACATCATTAAAAAAAAAACTAAGAGTTTATTATTCTCTATCCTCTCAGGACATGATGCAGGATGTTGTTCACTGCTTCACCCAGGACCTCCTGCATGGTTAGCCACAGGAACCAGTGTCCCTGGTCTTTAGTGTCTTTGCTTCTGCTGAGCACTGGTAAGGTTTTTATCCAAAAACTCAGAATAACCTGAGAGTTTGTGAGAAATGCAGAATGTCAGGATTCACCTCAGACCTGCTGAATTAGAATCCGTATTTAACAAGATCCACTGGTGATTTGTGTGTACATTAAATTTGGAGAAGCTCTGTGCTAGGGCATTCCCTCTGTTTTGTTCCTTGGGATTCTCAAGAATAAACTTCAGCATGTTTCCGTCTATGGTAGCACATTCCATACTCATGCATTTCTATTTGCCTTCTTACTCTCAGGGCTCTCTCTTCCTTTAGGCTAAGGGCCTTGTCAAATCCTCAGAACCACATTCCTCTGAGTCCTGAGCAGAGCACTGGGGATGTTCTACAATCTGTTGGGAAGGTGGTACAAGATGCTTTGTTACTAAGACTGTGCCACTTTAACCATAAAGCAGGTTTTATTAAAACACGTTTTCAATAGACTGTTCCTCAAGCCACACAGACATCAAATGGTGAATAATAATACAGGACAAGAGAAATTACAAAGTACAGCCAAGAACAAAGAATCACTTTCAAATGGGTAGCAATGAAGTAGAAAGATGCAATAAAACTTCTCCAGATGGAAGGGCCTGTAACATAGAAAGTTATCACAATAGCAAATTGATGTGAATTGACATCAAACTCACTCCTGAATTCCCACTCCTTGAATCAGTAATGTGTCCATCCAAGTTATGTGATGTTACTCTCAAATATAAGTGGTGGGACTATTAATCCCATAACTTTTTTTCTTTTTTTAATTCATTTTACTGAGATATATTCACATACCATGCAGTCATACAAAACAAAGCCTACATTCCATTGCTCACAGTCCCATTACATAGTTGTGCATTCAGCACCAAAATCAATCCCTGACACCTTCATTACCACACACACAAAAGTAACAAGAATAATAATTAAAGTGAAAAAGAGCAATTAAAGTAAAAAAAAACACTGGGTGCCTTTGTTTGTTTGTTTGTTTTTTTCCTTCCCCCATTTTTCTACTCATCCATCCATAAACTAAACAAAGGGGAGTGTGGTCCATATGGCTTTCCCAATCTCGTTGTCACCCCTCATAAGCTACATTTTTATGCAATCATCTTCAAGATTCATGGGTTCTGGGTTGTAGTTTGATAGTTTCAGGTATTTATTGCTAGCTTCCAATACACTAGAACCTAAAAAGGGATGTCTATATTGTACATAAGAGTGCACACCAGAGTGATTTTGGAATCTCTCTGACACTGTAGCTTATTTCATTTCCTTTCACATCCACCTTTTGGTCAAGAAGATGTTCTCCATCCCACTATGCCAGGTCTACATTCCTCCCCAGGAGTCATATTCCACGTTACCAGGGAGATTCACTCCCCTGGGTGTCTGATCCCACGTGGGGGGGGGGGGCAGTGATTTCACCTTTCAAGTTGGCTTAGCTAGAGAGAGAGGGCCACATCTGAGCAACAAAGAGGCATTCAATAGGAGACACTTAGGCACAATTATAAACAGGCCTAGCCTCTCCTTTGCAGTAATAGTCTTCCCACAGGCAAGTCCCATGATTGAGGGCTCAGCCCATCAAACCAACAGTCCCCTATGTCTGTGAGCACATCAGCAACCATCGAGGTGGGGAAGCCCAATACCCCTGCATTCTGCACCAGCTCCTCAAGGAGGCTCTGCATATTTTTTTCATTGTTTTTTCTTTTGTAATTGACTCTTTTTTTAAAATCAACTATATATATAAAAAAAATTAAAAAAACATACAATAAAAAATCATTTCAAACAAACCATAACAAGGGAGTAAGAAAAAGGCAACTAACCTAAAATAACTACTTTACTTCCAACATGTTCCTACTCTACCCCAAGAAAATTACCTAAAATAGCAACATTTCTGTGAACTTGTTCCTACTATACCCATCAGAAATTAACAGACCATAGTCATTCCTGGGCATTCCCAGAATGTTAAATTTACCCACAATAGCTTATCTGTTCTTATTGGGTTATCATTCCCCCTTCCTTAATCACTCTCTATCACTAGTTCCCCCATATTCTACGTTATAAACCATTTGTTTTACATTTTTCAATGTTACATTAGTGGTAGCATATAATATTTCTCTTTTTGTGCCTGGCTTATTTCACTCAGCATTATGTCTTCAAGGTTCATCCATGTTGTCATATGTTTCACAACATCATTCCTTCTTACTGCCGCGTAGTATTCCATCGGGTGTATATACCACATTTTATTTATCCACTCATTGGTTGAAGGACATTTGGGTTTTTTTCATCTCTTGGCAATTGTGAATAACACTGCTATGAACATTGGTGTGCAGATATCTGTTCGCATCACTGCTTTCAGATCTTCTAGGTATATACCGAGAAGTGCAATCACTGGATCGAAGGGTAACTCTATATCTAGTTTTCTAAGGAACTGCCAGACTGACTTCCAGAGTGGCTGAACCATTATACAGTCCCACCAACAATGAATAAGAGTTCCAATTTCTCCACATCCCCTCCAGCATTTGTAGTTTCCCGTTTGTTTAATGGCAGCCATTCTAATTGGTGAGATGGTATCTCCTTGTGGTCTTAATTTACATCTCTCTAATAGCTAGTGAAGCTGAACATTTATTCATGGGTTTCTTGGTCATTTATATTTCCTCTTCAGAGAACTCTTTTCATATCATTTGCCCATTTTATAATTGGGCTGTCTGTACTATTGTCATTGAGTTGTAGGATTTCTTTATATATGCAAGATATCAGTCTTTTGTCAGATATGTGGTTTCCAAAAATTTTTTCCCATTGGGTTGGCTTCCTCTTTACCTTTTTGAGAAATTCCTTTGAGGTACAGAAACTTCTAAGCTTGAGGAGTTCCCATTTATCTATTTTTTTTTTTTGTTGCTTGTGCTTTGGGTGTAAAGTCTAGGAAGTGGCCGCCTAATACAAGGTCTTGAAGATGTTTCCCTACATTATCTTCTAGGAGTTTAATGGTACTGTCTTTTATATTGAGATCTTTGATCCACTTTTTTTTTTTTCTGATATTTCCCTGGTTTAGGAGTGAAGCCAATATTTACAGACACTACAGACACTGCATTTGACTTTGACCCACTTTTAGTTAATTTTTGTGTAGGGTGTGAGATTGGGGTCCTCTTTCATTCTTTTGGATATGGATATTCAACTCTCCCAGCCCCATTTGTTGAAAAGACTGTTATGACCCAGTTTAGTGGCTTTGGGGGCCTTATCAAAGATCAGTCAGCCATAGGTCTGCGGGTCTATCTCTGAATTCTCAATTCGTTTCCATTTATCAATATGTCTATCTTTGTGCCAGTGCCATGCTGTTTTGACAACTGTGGCTTTATAATAAGCTTCAAAGTCAGGGAGTGTAAGTCCTCCCACTTCGTTTTTCTTTTTTAGAGTGTCTTTAGCAATTAGAGGCATCTTCCTTTTCCAAATAAATTTAATTACTAGCTTTTCCAAGTCTGCAAAGTAGATTGTTGGAATTTTGATTGGGATTGCATTGAATCTGTAGATGAGTTTGGTTAGAATTGACATCTTAATGCCATTTAGCCTTCCTCTCCATGAACATGGGATATTTTTCCATCTTTTAAGGTCCCCTTCTATTTCTGTTAGTAGTTATGTAGTTTTCTCTGTATAGGTCTTTTACATCTTTGGTTAAGTTTATTCCTAGGTACTTGATTTTTTTAGTTGATATTGAAAATGGTATCTTTTTCTTGAGTGTCTCTTCAGTTCATTCATTTCTAGCACATAGAAACATTACTGACTTATGTGCATTAATCTTGTATCCCGCTACCTTGCTAAATTTGTTTATTAGCTCTAGTAGCTATATCGTTGATTTCTCAGGTTTCTCCAGATATAAGATCATATCATCTGCAAAGAATGATAGTTTTACTTCTTCCTTTCCAGTTTGAATGCCTTTTATTTCTTTGTCTTGCCAGATTGCCCGGGCTAACACTTCCAGCACAATGTTGAATAACAGTGGTGACAGCGGGCATCCTTGTCATGATCCTGATCTTAGAGGGAAGGCTTTCAGTCTCTCAGCATAAGTACTATGCTGGCTGTGGGTTTTTCATATATGCTCTTTATCATATTGAGGAAGTTTCCTTCAATTCCTACCTTTCAAAGTGTTTTTTTCAAAAAGGGATGTTGGATTTTGTCAAATGCTTTTTCAGCATCTATTGAGTTGATCATTTAATTTTTCTCTTTTGATTTGTTAATGTTTTGTAATACATTGATTGATTTTCTTATGTTGAACCATCCTTGCATGCCTGGAATGAACCCCACTTGGTCATGGTGTATGATTTTTTTTAATGTGTCTTTGGATTCGATTTGCAGGTATTTAGTTGAGAATTTTTGCATCTATATTCATTAGGGAGATAAGCCTGTAGTTTTCCTTTTTTGTAACACCTTTGCCTGGTTTTGGTATTAGATTGATGTTAGCTTCATAAAATGAGTTAGGTAGTGTTCCATTTTCTTCAATGTTTTGAAAGAGTTTAAGTAAGATTGGTGTCAGTTTTTTTTGGAAAGTTTGGTAGAATTCACCTGTGATGCCATCTGGCCCTGGGCGTTTATTTGTGGGAAACTTTTTGATGACTGATTGGATCTCTTTGCTTGTGATTGGTTTGTTGAGGTCTTCTGTTTCTTCTCTGGTCAGTCTAGGTTGTTCATATGTTTCCAGGAAATTGTCCTTTTCCTCTACATTATCTAGTTTCTTGGCATACAGTTGTTCATAGTATCCTCTTATATTTTTTAAATTTCTTGGGAATCTGCAGTAACGTCACCTTTCTCGTTCATTATTTTGTTTATATGGGTCTTCTCTCTTTTTGATTTTGTCAGTCTAGCTAGGGGCTTGTCAATCTTGTTGATCTTCTCAAAGAACCAACTTTTGGTGTTATTTATCCTCTCTATTGTTTTTTTGTTCTCTGTGTCATTTATTTCTGCTTTAAGGCATGTTATTTCTTTTATTCTACTTGGTTTAGGATTGGTTTGCTGTTCATTTCCTAGCTTCTTCAGTTGATCCATTAGTTCTTTGATTTTGGCTCTTTCTTCCTTTTTAATATTTGCATTTAGTGCTATAAATTTCCCCCTCAGTACCACTTTTGCTGCATCCCATAGGTTTTGGTATGTTGTGTTCTCATTTTCATTTATCTCTATATATTTAGCAATTTCTCTTGCTATTTATTCTTTAACCCACTGATTGTTTAGGAGCATGTTGCTTAACATCCAGGTATTTGTGAATTTTCTAAGTTTCTGATGGTTGTTTACTTCTAATTGTATTCCATTGTGGTCAGAGAATGTGCTTTGAATAATGTCAATCTTTTTAAATTTATTGAGGCTTGTTTTATGTCCCAGCATATGATCTATTCTGGAGAAAGTTCCGTGAGCACTAGAGAAGAATGTGTATCCTGGTGATTTGGGATGTAATGTTCTATATACGTGTGTTAAATCCAATTCATTTATCAGATTGTTTAGGTTTTCAGTTTCCTTATTGAACTGCTGTCTGGTTGATCTATCTATAGGAGAGAGTGGTGTGTTGAAGTCTCCTACAATTATTGTGGAAACATCAATTGCTTCCTTTAGTTTTGCCAGTGTTTCTCTCATGTATTTTGTGGCACCTTGATTGGGTACATAAACATTTATGATTGTTATTTCTTCTTGTTGAATTGCCCCGTTGATTAGTATGTAGTGGCTTTCTTTGTCTCTCATAACATCCTTTCATTTAAAGTCTATTTTATCTGAGATTAATATTGCTACACCTGCTTTCTTTTGGCTATAGCTTGCATGAAATAATTTTTTCCATCCTTTCACTTTCAATTTCTTTGTATCCTTGTGTGTAAGATGAGTCTCCCGTATGCAATATATTGAAGGTTCATTTTTTAGACCAGTTCTGTGAATCTATATCTTTTAATTGGGGAGTTCAATCCATTTACATTCAACATTATAACTGTGAAGGCATTTCTTGAATCAGACATATTATCCTTTAGTTTATGTTTGTCATATATATTTTTCTGTCTCTCTATTAATGTCCTTTAATATACCCATACTCAATCTCTTTAGCACTGAACCTTTCTCTAGATCTCTCTCTCTTTTCTTTGTTTCTCTGTTGGTAGGGCTCCTTTAGTATCTGAAGCAGGGCAGGTCTCTTGTTAGCAAATTCTCTCAGCATTTGTTTGTCTGTGAAAATTTAGGCTCTCCCTCAAATTTGAAGGAGAGCTTTGCTGGATAAAGAATTCTTGGTTGGCAATTTTTCACTCTCAGAATTTTAAATATGTCATGCCACTGCCTTCTTGCCTCCATGGTGGCTGCTGAGTAGTCACTCCTTAGTCTTATGCTGTTTCCTTTGTATGTGGGGAATTGCTTTTCTCTTGCTGCTTTCAGAA
The DNA here is from genome assembly GCF_015220235.1 of Choloepus didactylus. NCBI lineage: Eukaryota > Metazoa > Chordata > Mammalia > Pilosa > Megalonychidae > Choloepus > Choloepus didactylus. The sequence goes on along the minus strand of NC_051334.1, from coordinate 46,365,472 downwards.
CTTGCTCCTTCTCTTCCGTATTTCACAGTGTGATCAGAATATGTCTCAGAGTGGGTTTATTTGGATTTATTCTATTTGGAGTTTTCTAGGCATTTATGATTTGTGTATTTATGGTGTTTAGAAGATTTGGGAAGTTTTCCCCAACAATTTCTTTGAATACTCTTCCTAGACCTTTACCCTTCTCTTCCCCTTCTGGAAAACCAGTGAGTCTTATATTTGAATGTTTTTTTTTATCTATCATATCCTTGAGGTCCATTTCTATTTTTCATTTTTTTTTTCTCCATTCTTTCTTTGGTTCTTTCATTTTCTATTCTGTCATCTTCCAGGTCACTGGATTCGTTGTTCAACTTCCTCTATTCTTGTCCTATGAGTATCCAGAATCTTTTTAACTTGGTCAACAGTTTCTTTAATTTCCATAAGATTGTCTATTTTTTTATTTCCTCTTGCAATTTCTTCTTTATGCTCTTCTAGGGTCTTCATGTCCTTCATATCCTGTGCCATGCTCTTCTTCATGTCCTTTATATCCTGTACCATGATCTCATTGTTCATCTTTAGCTCTTTGGTGAATTGCTCCAAGTACTGTGTCTCCTCTGATCTTTTGATTTGGGTGCTTGCGCTTGGGTTATCCATATCGTCTGGTTTTTTCATATGCTTTAAAATTTTCTGTTGTTTTTGGCTTCTTGGCATTGCTTAACTTGATATGGTTCTTTTAGGTTTTGTAGACAGATTAAAACCCTAATATCTAATTTGTGAGATCTACAGCTTCATGGAGTACACTTTCTCTAACCAGCAGGTGACATCCGTGAGCCACTTATTCCCCTCAAGCCAGTTCTCCCCAACTTTGTCTTTGTGGTGACTGGGGGTGTGAGTCTTGTGGGGGTCCAATTGGTGTACCAAGCTTGTGTGTGTAGTTGGTGTTGCCCTCCCTGTATATGGGGTATGTGTCTGGGTGGTCAGGGAGGGGGTGTGGTTCTAACAATCAAATCTCCCTGGTGTTCCTGGAGATTTAAAGCTGCTGCAATAGTCTAATCCTTCAGTTCAGTCCTGCCACAGTTTGTCTCTGCCTCTGACCCACAAGTCCTTGGTATTGGTGTATGGCCCCTGAGACTTGCAAGTGGGTCCCTCTTCCAGGCCCTGCACCCCCAGGACCTCTATTGAGGGATGACTGTGCTATGTCACAGGTGAGCGCCATCCTCCCAGGGTGGTTCTGGGCTGCAGGGCTTTTTTGGGGGTGTTCCCAGTCTGCTGAAAGGATGGCTAAATGGGGCTTTGTTAATTCACACTGCTCCACCTTCCCAACTCTGGGACAACCAGCTGAGGGTGCAGGGAAGGCTAATTTCCATGCCTGATCTTGTGGTGTGTGCGTGTGTTGTTGGAAACACTTCCCATCACACTGGGTTGTCTGGGGCAGCTCTGGGCTGTGGAGCTAGTGACTGGCAGGAGTGTTCCCTGCCCACCAGGAAGATGGCGGTGAGGGGACACCCCCGTTTTCTTGAGAAGTTGTGGTGTTTAGTGAATTTTCTCAGCCACTGGATTTATTGCCTTGTGTCTCAGAGCTCTCTTAGTTCTGCTCTTGTCTTGACTTCCCCAAATTGCAAGTCTTAGAGGCTTTCAGTATTGGGCTTCTTAGAGTAATTGTTTTAGAAAAAGAGAAAAAGATTAAAAAAAAAAAAAAAAAAACAGAAGGACCCTCCTTGCAGATCTAATGGGCTATTGAAATGCCAAGAGATAAGGAGATTAGGGCCATTAAGGAATGCTCCAGGGAGCAGAGAAACTGGTTTTTCAAAGAAACTCATCTTCTGGATTTGCATATGAGCCTGAATCTGCCTGAGCCCTGCCCTTCCCTGTTCTATGTCCACCAGCACTCTGAAAAGTCTCCCCTTTTATTTTTGGGGTTTTCTTGCTGTTTTTGCTATCCCTATCTCCTCTCCACTGTGCTGGCTGCTTCTGGATTCTCTGGTGTCTGGTCTCAATCTATCTATGCTTGGAGTCTGGATCAGTAGAATGAGTTTCTGATAAGGGCTGCAACTGCAGTTCTCCCTCCTCATTCTCAGTGCTGATGGCCCCTCCTCCCACAGGACTGAGCCTGGCAGGGAGGGGCGTGGGTGCCCTGGCTGCAAAAACTTACAGATTTCACTGATCTCAGCTGTTCCACGTGCTCATGAGTGTTGTATGAAGTATGCCCAAAGTCAAATTGCTCTGTGGTGTCTGGTCCACACAGTTCCTGGTTTTCTACTTACTGCCCTGGAGGAATAACTAAAATGTACACCTCACCACTCTGACATCTTGCCCCACCCTCTCCCATAACTTTTTTTCAAATGTTTTTTTTTTTTTACTGAGCTTGTTCAGGTACCATACAACTATCCAAAGATCCAAAGTGTACAATCAGTTGCCCATGGCACCACCATGCAGCTGTGCATCCATCAACACAATTTTTTTTTCAATTTTTAGAAAATTTTCACTACTCCAGGAAAGAAACAAAGAAAAAAAAAAGGAAACTCACATCCTCCTATACCCCTAACCATGCCGCCCCCATTATTGATTCATAGTTTTGGTATAGTACATTTGTTACTGTTGATGAAAGAATGTTAAAATACTACTAACTATAGTATATAGTTTGCAATAGGTATATATTTTTCCCTGTATGCCTCTCTATTATTAACCTCTAGTTATAGTGACATACATTTGTTCTAGTCCATGAGAGAGATTTCTAATATTTGTACAGTTAATCACGGACATTGTCCACCACAAGATTCACTGTTTTATACATTCCCATCTTTTAACCTCCAACTTTCCTTCTGGTGACATGCATGACTCTGAGCTTCCCCTTTCCACCACCTTCGCCCATCTTTTAGCACTGCTAGTTGTTCTCATTACATGCTACTGTCACCCCTTTCCATTTCCAAATATTTAAGTTCATTCTAGTTGAACATTCTGCTCATAATAAGCAACTGCTCCCCATTCTTTAGCCTCATTCTATATCCTGGTAACTTATATTTCATGTCTATGAGTTTATATATTATAATTAGTTCATATCAGTGAGGCCCTGCAATATTTGCCTTTATGTGTCTGTCTTATTTCACTCAATATAGTGCCCTCAAGGTTTCTTCATCAACCCATTTCTTTTAGATGGTTTTGTTCAAACACTATACATTCTGTCTTAAGTAAACAATCATTGGTCCCCCGTATAGTCACGTATTTATGTATTGAGCACCATCGCCACTCTCTATATAAGGACATTTCTTCCACAAAGATGGAGGAAGAGTCAAAGAAGGCAGAGAGGCAAAAGAAAGAGGCAAGAGAAAGAGAGAAAAACAAACAAAAAATCTTGATAGTTAGAAGGTGACAAAAGGAAAGATAGCATTAACTTAAAGTAGAATAAAGAGTCAGACATCACCAATGCCTGGAATCCCATACCCTTCCCCTATTCCCCACCCCCCCCATATGCATTTAGCTTTGGTATATTGCTTCTGTTACATTAAAGGAAGCATAATACAATGTTTCTGTTAATTTTAGCCTCTAGTTTGCATTGATTGTATTTTCCTCCCAATCCCACCCTATTTTTAACACCTTGCAATGTTGACATTCACTTGTTCTACCTCATGTAAAAACATATTTGTACCTTTTATTACAATTGTTAAGCATCCTAGGTTTCCCCAAATTACACAGTCCCAGTCTTTATCGTTCATCTTTAGTTCTGGTGTCCCACATGATCCCAGCCTTCCTCTTTCAACCATATTCACAGTCATCTTTGTTCAGTGTACTTACATTGCTGTGCTACTATCTCCCAAAATTGTTTTCCAAACTTCTCACTCCTGTCTTTTCCTTTCTGTCTGCAGTGTTTCCTTTACTGTTCCTGTAGAGCAGGTTTCTTGTTCACAAACTCAGTCATTGTCTGTTTGTCAGAGAATGTTTTAAGCTTTCCCTCATATCTGAACGATAGTTTTGCCAGATATAGGATTCTTGGTTGGTGGTTTTTCTCTTTCAGTATCTTAAATATATCACACCACTTCCTTCTTGCCTCCATGGTTTCTACTGAGAAATCCACACATAGTCTTATCAAGCTTCCTTTGTATCTGATGGGTCGCTTTTCTCTTGCTGCTTTCAGGATTCTTTCTTTGTCTTTGATGTTTGATAATCTGATTATTAAGCATCTTGGCATAGGCCTATTCAGATCTATTCTGTTTGGGGTACGCTGCACTTCCTGGATCTGTAATTTTATGTCTTTCATAAGAGATGGGAAATTTTCATTGATTATTTCCTCTATTATTGCTTCTGCCCCTTTTCCCTTCTCTTCTCTTTCTGGGACACCAATGACACATAATTTCTTGCTTTTCATTTTGTCTTTAAGTTCCCAGAGACATTGCTCATATTTTTCCATTCTTTTCTCTATCTGTTCTTTTGTGTGTAGGCTTTCAAGTGCCTTGTTCTCCAGTTTCTGAGTGTTTTCTTCTGCCTCTTGAGATCTGCTGTTGTATGTTTCCAGTGTGTCTTTCATCTCTTGTGTTGTGCCTTTCATTTCCATAGATTCCGCCAGTTGGTTTTTTGAACTTTCAATTTCTACCTTATGTATGTACTGTGTTTTCATTATATGGTTCATCTCTTTTGCCATATCTTCCCCAAGCTTTGTGAATTGACTTATTACTAGTTGTTTCAATTCCTGCATCACAGTTGAAGTGCAAGTTTGTTCCCCTGACCGGGCCATAACCTCATTTTTCTTGGTGTAGGTTGTAGTTTTCTGTTGTCTAGGCATGGTTTCCTTGGTTACCCCAATCAGGCCTCCCCAGAGCAGAATGGGCTAAGGTCCCAGAAGGAAGAAATAGTCAGTATCCGGTTTCCCTGAGGGTGTGTCTTAGAAAATTGGTACTCCCTCTGATGCCTCCAGTCACTGTGTTTTTCTGCCCAGCAGGTGGCACCTGTTAGCCTATAATTCTTGACTGGTGTAAGTTCTGAATGAAAGGCAGGTAGTAGAGCTGGGCCCCACCCCTTTCCTCTTAGAGAAGATAGATGCCCTAGGGGGAGGTCATTAGCATTTCAATGGTCTCTCTCTGCCTGTGCTATACCCTTGTCTGGGTCACAGAACTGGGAACTGAAAATGGCTGAGGCTTTCTCCACTGAGTCAAAAAAGGAACAGAGCTAGTCCAAGATGACCCTCCGGCTCTCCAAGGTCAGTCATCACCCAAAGCCTCTGTCTACTTGTTGGGGATTCGTACCTCATAGTGAGCAGTTCACACTCACTAATTAAAACCCCAGTTGGAGCTCAGCTGAGCTATATTCGCTTGCTGGGAGAAAGCTTCTCTCTGGCACCACAAGTCTTTGTAGCTCAGGCTATGGGGGAGGGGTCTCCCAATTTGGATCTGTAGTTTCTACTTACAGATTTTATGCTGTGATCTCGGGCATTCCTCCCAATTCAGGTTGGTGCATGATGGATGAGTGGAGGGTCACGTTTGTCCCCCTGCAGTTATTCTGGATTATTTACTAGTTGTTTCTGGTTTTTTTAGTTGTTCCAGGGGGACTACTTAGCTTCCACTCCTCTCTATGCCACCGTCTTAGATGTGTCTCTCCCATCACTTTTTAAGATCCAATTTTGGGGCAAAAAAGGAGACAAAAATAAACTTCTTATCACCAGTCACCATTGTTTTCATGATTGCTAAGGTTCTTCCAACTTCTGAAGTGCAGGCCCAACATAAATATCAGTGTCTACTTTCTGTGAACACCACCCACAGCTTCTGTTCCTGTCTCTTATGAGGCACATTGCTTCTTCCCATCTTTGGAACTACATTAAATGCCTATAGAAGGAAAGAATGAATAAAATATCCTCTCTTCTTACAAATCTTAGGCAGAGATATTTATTAGACTCTTTTGCTGTGAAATGCACTGCTGGCCAAACCATCAGAGGAATGACCCTGGGACTTAAAATTCTGTCACTGTGAGTAACATTTTGTTATACTTATGTTGAAGGAGCCACATATACATGAAAGCAAAAAATGGCCCCAAAATAAAATTAGAAGCTGACCTCAGCTCCCAGGTTTAAACTCACCTTTTCTTTCTTGCCTTCCATAAATATTTGCTGAACATTTACTATATGCCAGGAACTCCATTAGGTGCTGGAGAAAGAGGGGAAAATATGACTGTCCCTGGTCAAATACTCATAGTTTCAACTGCTGATTTAGGAGATTCTTTATAATTAAAAACAAAAGGCCAAGGTATATATTTTTTGTAAGTGAATAAGATTTTGAAGAAAGAAATTTTTAATCAACAGGAGTCTGCTTTTGCACAGTGTTTTGAAGAGTCTGCAGCTTAAAAGGAAAATTCTTTGACATCATGATGCCATGCTCAGTTAGCAGGTCATCCTTGCCTTCCCAACCAGGTGACAGCTAAACAATGAGAATGCTAACTTCCCAAAAAAGGATGGCAAAAGTGTCCAGAGTGAGAGAATAGTCTTAGAGACACATGGCAAAAGAATTTTATATGCAAATAGAATTTTACATGCAAAAAGAATTTTATATGCAAATAGCATCAATTTCAGCAACCCCTTACATCTGGGGAACTTAAGGATCTGATTTTTAAAAAGCCTGACATATAGACCCTTTACACTGACCTAAACAATGGTTAGTAAAAATAAAGGTGTGATAGAGTCCTGTATTACAAGTCAATGTACAACCAGAAGGTGAAATGTGAAGCCATCATGTGACCCCTCTGTAATGGTTAACTTTCTGCATCAACTTGGCTGAGTTATGGTGTCCAATTGTTTGATCAAACACTGGCCTAGATGCAGCTGTGGAGATATTTTATAGATGGGATTAGCATCTACCATCAGTTGACTTTAAGTAAAGAGATTACTGTCAATTTTGGGGGTCATCCTCATCCAAATAGTTGGAGACTGTAAATACAAACAGAGGGTTCCAGGAAGAAGAAATTCTGCCTCAAGACTACACCCTCCACTCATTCCTGAGTTTCCACAATAAGGAATCAACATACCTCTAAACAGAATATCCAGCCTTCAACCTGCCCTATGGAATTTGGACTTACCATCTCCCACAATTGTATAAGCCAATTCCTTATAATACATCTCTCTCTCAACACACACACACACACACACACACACACACACACACACACACACACACACACATCCTGTTGGTTCTGTTTCTCTAGAGAAACATGACTGATATGGATTTTGGTTTGGAGAGAAGTTCTAAAAGAAAAGAACATTGAGGATGAGTTTTCTGAAGTGGTTCTAAGGCTGTTGGAATTTTTAAATCTGATTGGATTTAAATGCACCAATGACTTTATTGCAATGATAAAGAGATCCCTAGGGGATCTCCTGTTTTCCATGGCATGAAGTGGCAATGGAGGTACACAAAATATTACCATTGGATACATCTAATAAAATATTCATAAAAAGCAAGGTTCTGGTGGTGGTGGGGTGTTTCCTGGTCATCAAAATGGCAGTGAGTCACTCCAGGGCTTTGTCCCCACACAGAAATTTTAAGCAATAAACAAGACCTGGTAGACCCATCTTTCTCAAAGCCTCAGAAAACAGTTAAAAGATTGCAGTAACAGAACAGAAACAAGAAAAAGTCATCTTAAAAGCAGAAATATCTTGCAATACACTGGCTGGACACTCTCCAATTCTCTCATTGGCTCTGTATGGAACCAACCCCTGCTTCCAGTGTAGGTCCTTGGTCCCAGTTCCAGAGTAAGCAGAGTAATCTTCATTCACTTACCAGGAGCATGTATATCTGTGTCAGTCTGTCGATGGCAGTTTGAAGGAATGACCCAAGACACTCATCACAACTTGCTGTCCCAGAACTTGCCTTGTGTGTAGAAGGCAACTCACAGAGCTCTCTTATAGAATGCTATAGAACAGTCAAATCTATATGAGTAGCTGAATTACAATGCAATTGAATTCCCAAGCTTGTCAGGTGTGTGCTGTTAAAGTGAGGGCATTAAGTGGGAAGAAATGGGATCTTGAAAACTGGAATGTTGATATATGGGAAGAACATGATGAAGCTAGGGACATCAAACCCCCAAATCCTGTGGAGTCTTCTTTTCCAGTTAACACTGCTTTGCTGGAAATACCTCTAAAAGAAAGTAAAGGCAGTTGATTGAAAGACACTGCTAGTTGTCTTCAGGACCCATCCCATCATGCTTTTTTGTCTCCAGGCCTATAGCTAGACTTAAGTCCCATTATGTGTGGAAATGAATATTAAAGGTGTTGAATAATGGTGAAAGGGAACATAAAGTTGAATCAGGCTGAATTTGTTGTTATCGGTACACTAAACAGACATTCTGGATTCAATGTTTAAGTCAAGGAGTTAGAAAGTGTTCTGTTTGGTTGGCTGAAACATGGGTGAAAGGTGGCCTACACTAAATGAAGTTGAAATGGCAGAACTGCCTTGGTATAATGTAAAAAAAGGTATGCAAAGACTTAGGGACAATAGAAAGTTAGAGCAAATTTACCATGTAAGATAAATGACACTCCTTTCACTATGACTGTGAGAAATAAATTTATGAGAGGAACCCCAAGTTCCTTTAAGAGATATGTAGATCAGATATTAAAAGTGGGAATGCTACCATTGTCCTGGTTTCCTTAATTGCAAAGCGGATAATGGGATCTGAGGGTGGTAGGGGCCAAGTGGCTTAATCACCAAAGACAAGGTGGGCAAAATTACCATAATAATAAGCACAGTTAAAGCAGAATTCAGAATAGTCTGACTCCCAGAGAATGGTGGCATTGGCTAATTAATCATGGAGTATCCATATGGGCAGTCTACTAAATTCTTACTTGATTGGCATAAACTAAGTAAAGTGGCATAAACTAGGTCAAGTGAACAAAAGTCTAACTTGAATAACAAAAACAGAGAATTACAGCCCCTCAATCAATTCCCAGATATGAAAAATTTTACAGACCCAGAACCTCTTGAATGAAGGGTAGGCTGGATCCCCTTCAGGAAGGACACTGCTACATTGCAAAAAATTGATGTTATCAATCTTTCTCCCAGTCTTCCACAAAAAAACCTATAGCCTTTATCAAAACTAACTGTGCATTAGTTAAAAGTAAATGATTAGAGTATTGGGGGATTAGTAGACATGGGCTCTGAACTGACATTAATTCCAGGAGACCCCAAATGACACAGTGGTTCACCAGTCAGAGTAGGGTTTCTGGAGATCAGGTGATCAATGGATTTATAGCTTAAGTCTGTCTCACAGTGGGTCCAGTGAGTCTCTGAAACCATCCTGGTTATTTTCCCAGTTCTGGAATGCACACTTGAAATAGACATATTCAGCAACTGGCAGAATCCTCACATTGGTTCCCTGACTCGTGGAGTGAGGGCTATTATGGTGGGAAAGGCAAAGCAGAAGCCACTAGAACTGCCCCTGTCTGGCAAAATAGTAAATCAGAAGCAATACAGGATTTCTGGAGGGATCGTAGAGATTAATGCTGGTCTTAAGGACTTGAGGATGAAGGGGTGGTGATTCTCACCGAATCCCCATTCAACTCTCCTATTTGGCCTGTGCAGAAAACAGATGGGTCTTGGAGGATGATAGTCGATTTTCATAAACTTAACCAGGTGATGACTCCAATTGCAGCTGCTGTTCCAGATGTTGTATCATTGCTTGAGCAAATCAACACTTCCCCTGGTACCTGGTATGTGGCTATTCATATGGAACTGCCTTTTTCTCAATGCCTGTTAATAGATATGACCAGAAACCACCTGCTTTCAGCTGGCAAGACCAGTAATACACCTTCACTGCCCTAACTCAGGGATATATCAAATCTTCAGCCCTATGAAATAATTAAGTCTACAGTGATACTGAGCACTTTTCCTTTCCACAGATATCACACTGGTCCAATACACTGAGGACATTATGCTGATTGCAGCTGGTGAGCAAGAAGTGGCAACTACTTTAGACTTAATGGTAAAAAATTTGCATGTCTGAGGGTGGGAAATAAATGCAACAAAAATTCAGGGGCCTTCTACTTCAGTAATATATCTAGGCCCCAGTGGTGTCTTAATATATCCTTTCTAAGATGAAGGAAAACTGTTTCATTTGGCTCCTCCTATAATCAAAAAAGAGACCCAATGCCTAGTGGGCCTCTTTGAGTTACAGAGGCAACATATTCTTCATTTGGGTGTGCTAATCCAGTCCATTTACCCAGTGTCCCAAAAAGCTGCTAGTTTTGAGTGGGTACCAGAACAAGAGAAAGTTCTACAACAGGTCCAGGCTGCCATGCAAGCTGCTTTGTCACTTAGGCCAGCAGGTCCAGCAGATCCAATGGTGCTTGAAGTGGCAGTGTCAGAGATGCTGTTTGGAGCCTTTGGCAGGCCCCTATAGGTTAATCACAGCATTTGGAATAATGCCCAGCCATCTTTTGCAGATAACTACTCTCCATTTGAGAAACAGATTTGGCTTGCTTCTGGTCTTTAGTAGAGACTGAATAGTTAATCAGGGATACCAAGTTTCCATCATAAGCTGCCCATCATGAGCTGAGTGTTGTCTGACCACTAAATCATAAAGTTGGACATACACAGCCACATTCCATCATCAAATGGAAATGCTATATATGAGTTCAGGCTACAGCAGGCCCTGATGGTACAAGTAAGTTACATAAGGAAGTGGCCCAAATATCCATGGCTCCCACTCTTGCCACATTATCTTCTCTTTCCCAGCCCATAACTAAGAATTCTTTGGCAGTTCCTTACACTCAGTTGACTGAGGAAGAGAAAATTTAGATCTGGTTTATAGATGTCTGTGTGTGAAAGAAAGGTACCACATGAAAGAGTAGAACTGCAACAATAGAGCCCCTTTCTGGAACATCTCTGAAGGAAAGTGGTGGTGGGAAATCCTCCCAGTGGGCAGAACTTCAAGCACTGCACATGACTGTTCATTTTGCTTGGAAGGGTAAATGTCCTTACCTGTGATTATTTACCACATCATGGGCTGTATACAGTCATACATCTGGCAATTTCTCCTTCTAAGAAAATACATCATTTTACATTAATAGTAGGAGACTTTGATACAGGAGTTTCAATAATGGATAGAACATCTAGACAGAAGACCAAGGAGGAAACAGAGGATTTAAAAAATACTATAAACTAGCTAGACCTAACAGTTCATCCAACAACAGAATACACATTCTTCTCAAGTGTACATGGATCATTCTTCAGGATAGATCATATGTTAGGCCACAAAATAAGTTTCAATAAATTTTAAAAGATTGAAATTTTAAAAAGCATCTTCTCTGACCACAATGGAATGAAGGTAGAAATCAATAAGAAAGGGAGAGCTGGAAAATTGAAAACTATGTGGAAATTAAACAATACATTCTTAAACAACCACTGGTCAGAGAAGACATTGAAATGGGTATTAGGAAAGAACTTAAGGTGAATGAAAACAAAAACACAGCATACAAAAACTTAGGGAATGCAGCAAAGGCATTGCTCAGAGGGAAATGTGAAGACTTTCAACAAAAAGAAGAAAAATATCAAATAATAAACCTAACCTCACATGTGGAGGAACTAGAAAAAGAAGAGCAAACTAAGCCAATGTGACCAAAAGAAGGAAGAAGGAAGGAAATAATAAAGATGAGAACAGAGATAAATGAAATAGAGAATAGAAACACAACAGAGAAAATCAATGAAACCAAAAGTTAACTCTTTGAAAAGGTCAATAATATAGACAAACATTTAGGTATACCAAAAAAAGAAATAGAAAAGAGAAAGAGGACACTAATAACTAAATCAGAAATGAGAAGTGGGACACTACAACAGTAAAGAAATAAAAATTATTATAAAAGGATAATATGAACAATTGTATGCTAACAAATTAGATAACCTAAATGAAACTGACATATTCTTAGAAACACTCAAATTACCTAAACTGAAGCAAGAAGAAATAGAACTCAACAGAAAAATACCAACTAAAAAGACCAAGATCATAATCAAAAACCTTCCCCAAAAGAGGATCAGGAGTGAGCCTCTGGAAGACAGCAGTTAGGAGAGACAGGGCAAAAAAACATCTCATTGAAAAATACTAGATAAAAGACAGAAAGTGACCCAGAACACCAATTTTAGCAGTGCACCAGCTGGACAAGGTCTGCTAAATCCACAAGGACAATGCACTTTGATGAAACTGGGAGTCTGCATTCTGAAACAAATGGGTAAGCCTGCTGAATAACTGGCAGCCATGCTGTGGTGTGGAGAAACCATGGGTTGGCATTTGAAGTCGGACTAGTTTTAAAAACTCCAAAGTGGCTGCAGACATGGCAGCGAGAACCACACAATGAAGCGTGATGGGAACTGCATCCCCACAACATGTGGGCACACCTCAATATCTGGCATGGATGATAGCTTTTCATGCATCCGCTGCTAATTGTCTCAGAGTGAGGAAGAAGGAGGTTAGCCAAAAGGGAAAAATAACCATGCCCCTTACAGCCATCTTCCCAGCGGGCTGGGAGCACTCCTGCTCAGTGCCGGTACCACAGCCCAGAGCTGCGCCAAACAACCCAGTGCAACAAGAAGTGTTTCCAGCAACACGTGCCAATATCACAATATCTGGCATGGATAATAGCCTTTCAAGCACCTGCAGCTAATTGTCCTGGAGCTAGGAAGGCAGAGCTGTGCAAAAAGGGGGAAATTAATACAGCCCATACAGCCATCCTTTCAGCAGACTGGGAATGCCCCTACACAGCCCTGTGGCCCAGAACTTCCCTTGGGGGATGGTGTTCACTTGTGACATAGAGGTCCTCCCTCAGCAGAGGCCTTAGGAAGGCACAGCTTGGAAGAGTCACCCAATCAGAAGTCCTAGGGACCATACGCCAATAACAAGGACTTGTGGGTCAGTGACAGAGACAAACTGTGGTGAGACTGAACTGAAGGTTTATACTCTTGCAACAACTTTAAATGTCCAGGAACACCTGGCATGTTTGATTATTAAAGCCACCCTCCCTCCCTAACTGCTCAGACACACACCCCACATTCAGGGCAGACAGCACCAACTACACACGCAAACTTGGTGCACCAATTGGACCCCCATAAGATTCAGACCCCACTCACCACAAAGACAAAGTTGGGGAGAACTGGCTTGAGGGGAAGAGGTGGTTCATGGAAGCCACCTGCTGGTTAGTTACAGAAAGTGTACACCACCAAGCTGTAGATTTGACAAATTGGAGATACATGTTTAAATTAGCCTACATATCCTAAAAGAATCCTATCAAGTGAAGCAAATGCCAAGAGGCCAAAAACAACAGAAAATATTAAAGCTTATGAAGAAACCAGACAATATGGATAACCCAAACCCAAACACCCAAATCAAAAGATCAGAGGAGACACAGTACTTGGAGCAATTAATCAAAGAACTGAAGACAGACAACAAGAGCATGGCAAAGGATATAAAGGACATTAAGAAGATGCTAGAAGAGCATAAAGAAGAAATTGCAAGAGTAAATAAAAAATAGATGATCTTATGGAAATGAAAAAACTGTCAACCACATTAAAAAGATTCTGGATACTCACAGTACAAAACTAGAAGAAGCTAAACAGTGAATTAGTGACCTTGAAGAAGACAGAATGGAAAATGAAAGAACAAAAGAATGAATGGGGTAAAAATTTGAAAAAATCAAAATGGACCTCAGGGATATGGTAGATCATATAAAACATCCAAATACAAGAATCATTGGTGTTCCAGAAGGGGAAGAGAAAGGTAAAGGTCTAGGAAGAGTATTCAAAGAAATTGTTGGGGAAAACTTCCCAAACCTTCTACACAACATAAATACACAAATCATAAATGCCCAGCAAAATCCAAATAGAATAAATCCAAATAAACCCACTCTGAGATATATTCTGATCAGATTGTCAAACACTGAAGACAAGGAGCAAGTTCTGAAAGCAGTAAGAGAAAAGCAATTCACCACTTACAAAGGAAACAGCAGAAGAATAAGTAGTGACTACTCAGCAGCCACCATGGAGGTGAGAAGGCAGAGGCATGACATATTTAAAATTCTGAGAGAGAAAAATTGCCAACCAAGAATTCTTTATCCAGCAAATCTCTCCTTCAAATTTGAGGAAGAGCTTAAATTTTTCACAGACAAGCAAATGTTGAGAAATTTTGCTAACAAGAGACCTGCCCTACTTGAGATACTAAAGGGAGCCCCACTGAGAGAGAAACAAAGAAAGGAGAGAGATATATGGAGAAAGGTTCAGTACTAAAGAGATTCAGTATGGGTACATTAAAGGACAATAAGAGAGACAGGGAAAAAATTTATCTGACAAACATAAACCAAAGGATAGGATGACTGATTCAAGAAATGCCTTCAAAGTAATGACATTGAATGTAAAAGGATTAAACTCCCCAATTAAAAGATATAGATTGGCAGAATGGATAAAAAAATATGAACCATCAATATCTTGCATACAAGAGACTCATCTTAGACACAGGGACACAAAGAAATTAAAGTGAAAGGATGGAAAAAATATTTCATGCAAGCTACAGCCAAAAGAAAGCAGGTGCAGCAATATTAATCTCAGATAAAATAGACTTTAAATTCAGGGATGTTTTGAGAGACAAAGAAGGCCACTACATACTAATAAAAGGGGCAATTCAACAAGAAGAAATAACAATGATAAATGTTTATACACCCAATCAACGTGCCCCAAAATAGATGAGACAAACACTGGCAAAACTAAAGGAAGCAATTGATGTTTCCACAATAATTGTGGGAGACTTCAACACATAACTCTCTCCTATAGATAGATCAACCAGACAGAAGACCAATAAGGAAATTGAAAACCTAAACAATGTGATAAATTAATTGGATTTAACAGACATATATAGAACATTACATCCCAAATCACCAGGACACACATTCTTCTCTAGTGCACATGGAACTTTCTCCAGAATAGACCATATGCTGGGACATAAAACAGGACTGAATAAATTTAAAAAAAATTGAAATTATTCAAAGCACATTCTCTGACCACAATGGAATACAATTAGAAGTCAATAACCATCAGAGACTTAGAAAGTTCACAAATACCTGGAGGTTAAACAACACACTCCTAAACAATCAGTGGCTTAAGGAAGAAATAGCAAGAGAAAGAGCTAAATATATAGAGATGAATGAAAATGAGAACACAACATATCAAACCCTATGGGATTCAGCAAAAGTGGTACTGAAGGGGAAATTTATAGCACTAAACACATAGATCAAAAAGGAAGAAACCTAAAATCAAAGAACTAATGGAGCAACTGAAGAATCTAGAAAATGAACAACAAACTAATCCTAAACCAAATAGAAGAAAAGAAATAACAAGGATTAAAGCAGAAATAAATGACATAGAGAACAACAACAACAACAAAACAATAGAGAGAATAAGTAACACCAAAAGTTGGTTCTTTGAGAAGATCAACAAGATTGACAAGCCCCTAGCTAGACTGACAAAATCAATAAGAGAGAAGACCCATATAAACAAAATAATGAATGAAAAACGTGACATTACTGCAGACCCCAAAGAAATTTAAAAAATTATGAGGATACTATAAACAACTGTATGCCAAGAAACTGCATAATGTAGAGGAAATAGAGAATTTCCTGGAAACATACAACCTAGACTGACAGAGAAGAAATAGAAGACCTCAACCAACCAATCACAAGCAAAGAGATCCAATCAGTCATCAAAAAACTTCCCACAAATAAATGCCCAGGGCCAGATGGCTTCACAGGGGAATTCTTCCAAACCTTCCAAAAAGAGCCGACACCAATCTTACTTAAACTTTTTCAAAACATTGAAGAAAACGGAATACTAGTGAACACATTTTATGAAGCTAACATCAATCTAATACCAAAACCAGGCAAAGATGCTACAAAAAAAGGAAAACTAGTGGCCAATCGCCCTAATGAATATAGATGCAAAATTCTCAACAAAATGCTTGCAAATCGAATCCAAACATTGAAAAAATCATGCACCATGACCAAGAGGGGTTCATTCCAGACATACAAGGATGGCTCAACATAAGAAAATCAATGAATGTATAACAATACATTAACAAATCAAAAGAGAAAAATCAAATGATCATCTCAATAGATGCTGAAGAAGTGTTTCAGAAAATCCAACATCCGTTTTTGATAAAAACACTTCAAAAGTAGGAATTGAAGGAAATTTCCTCAATGTGATAAAAACATATATAAAAACCAACAGCCGGCATAGTACTCAATGTCAAGAGACTGAAAGCCTTTCCCCTAAGATCAGGAACGAGACAAGGATGCCTGCTGTCACCATTGTTATTCAACATTGTGTGAGAAATGCTAGCCAGGGCAATCCAGCAAGACCACGAAATAAATGGCATCCAAATTGGAAAGGAAGAAGTAAAACTGTCATTATTTGCAGATGATATGATCACATATCTGGAAATCCCTGAGAAATTGATGCTACAGCTTCTAGAGCTAATAAACAAATTTAGCAAAGTAGCAGGACACAAGATTAATGCACATAAGTCAGTAATGTCTCTATATGCTAGAAATGAATGAGGTGAAGAGCCACTCAAGAAAAAGATACCATTTTCAATAGCAACTTAAAAAATCAAGTACCTAAGAATAAACTTATCCAAACATGTAAAAGACCTATACAAAGAAAACTACATAACTCTACTAAAAGAAATAGAAAGGGGCTTTAAAAATGGAAAAATATTCCATGTTCATGGATAGGAAGGCTAAATATCATTAAGATGTCAATTCTACCCAAACTCATCTACAGATTCAATGCAATCCCAATCAAAATTTCAACAACCTACTTTGCAGACTTGGAAAAGCTAGTTTTCAAATTTATTTTGAAAGGGAAGTTACCTTGAATTGCTAAAAACACTCTAAAAAAGAAAAACGAAGTAGGAGGACTTACATTCCCTGAGTTTGAAGCTTATTATAAAGCCACAGTAGTCAAAACAGCATGGTACTGGCACAAAGATAGACATATTGATCAATGGAATCAAATTGAGAATTTGGAGATAGACCCCCATATCTATGGCTGACTGATCTTTGATAAGGCCCCCAAAGCCACTGAACTGGAACATAACAGTCTTTTCAACAAATGGGGTTGGGAGAGTTGGATATCCATATCCAAAAGAATGAAAGAGGACCCCTACCTCACACCCTACACAAAAACTAATTCAAAGTGGATCAAAGATCTCAATATAAAAGACAGTACCATAAAACTCCTAGAAAGTAATGTAGGGAAACATCTTCAAGACCTTGTATTAGGCAATCACTTCCTAGATCTTACACCCAAAGCACAAGCAACAAAAGAAAAATTAAATGAATGGGAAGTTCTCAAACTTAGAAGTTTCTGTACCTGAAAGGAATTTGTCAAAAAGGTGAAGAGGCAGCCAACTCAATGGGAAAATATTTTTGGAAGCCATGTATCTGACAAAAGACTGATATCTTGCATATATAAAGAAATCCTACAACTCAATGACAATCGTACAGACAGCCCAATTATAAAATGGGCAAAAGATATGAAAAGACAGTTCTCTGAAGAGGAAATACAAATGGCCAAAAAACACATGAAAAAAATTTCAGCTTTTAGAGAGATGCAAATTAAGACCACAATGAGATACCATCTAACACCGATTAGAATGGCTGCCATTAAACAAACAGGAAACTACAAATGCTGGAGAGGATGTGGAGAAGTTGAAACTCTTATTCATTGTTGGTGGGACTGTATAATGGTTCAGCCACTCTGGAAGTCAGTCTGACAGTTCCTTAGAAAACTAGATATAGAATTACCCTTCGATCCAGCAATTGCACTTCTCGGTATATACCTAGACGATCTGAAAGCAGTGACATGAACAGATATCTGCATGCCAATGTTCATAGCAGCATTATTCACAATATCCAAGAGATGGAAACAACCCAAATGTCCTTCAACAGATGAGTGGATAAATAAAATGTGGTATATACACACAATGGAATACTATGCAGCAGTAAGAAGGAACAATGTCGTGAAACATATGACAACATTGATGAACCTTGAAGACATAATGCTGAGCGAAATCAGCCAGGCACAAAAAGAGAAATATTATATGCTACCACTAATGTAAACATTGAAAAATGTAAAATAAATGGCTTATAATGTAGAATACAGGGGACCCGGCAATAGAGAGCAATTAGTGAAAGGGGAATGATAGCCTAATAAGAAAAGATAAGCTATTGTGGGTAAATTTAACGTTCTGGGAATGTCCAGGAATGACTATGGTTTGTTGATTTCTGGTGGGTATAGTAGGAGCAAGTTTACAGAAATGTTGCTATATTAGGTTATTTTCTTGGGGTAGAGTAGGAGCACGTTGGAAGTAAAGTAATTATTTTAGGTTAGTTGTCTTTTTCTTGTTCCCTTGTTTTGTTTGATATGTTTTTTATTCTATGTTTAAACAAATTTTTTTGATATAGTTAGTAGTTAATTTTAAAAAAATGAAAAAATATGCAGTTCCCTGCTGAGGAGCTGGGGGAGAATGCAGGGGTGTTGGGCTTCCCCACCTTGATGGTTGCTGATGTGCTCGCAGACACTGGGGACTAGCGGTTTGATGTGCCGAGCTCTTTATCATGGGACTTGGCCTTGTGAAGCTTGTTACTGCAAAGGAGAGGCTAGGCCTGCTTATAATTGTGCCTGTCTCCCCCAAGGTACCTCTTTGTTGCTCAGATGTGGCCCTCTGTCTCTAGCTAAGCCAACTCAGCAGGTAACTCACTGCCCTCCCCCCTAAGTGGTATCTGGCACCCAGGGGTGTAAATCTTCCTTGCAACATGGAATATGGCTCCCGGGGAGGAATCTAGCCCCGGCATCATGGGATGGAGAACATTTTATTGACCAAAAGGGGTATATGAAATGAAATGGAATAAATTTCAGTGGCTGAGAGATTCCAAAAGGAGCCGAGAGGTCACTCTGGTGGGCACTCTTATGCACAATATAGATAACCCTTCTTAGGTTTCAATGAATTGGAATAGCTAGCAGTAAATACCTGAAACTATCAAACTACAACCCAGGACCCTTGAATCTTGAAGAAGATTGTATAACAATGTAGCTTATGGGGGGTGACAATGGGATTGGGAAAGCCATGTGGATCACACTCCCCTTTGTCTAGTGTATGAATGGATGAGTAGAAAAACGGGGGCAAAAAAAAAAAAAGGCACCAGTGTTCTTTTTTACTTTAATTGTTCTTTTTCACTTTAATTTTTATTCTTATTATTTTGTGCGTGGCAATGAAAATGTCCAAAAATTAATTTTGGTGATGAATGCACAACTATATAATGGTACTGTGAACAATTGATTGTACACTTTGTATGACTGCATGATATGTGAATATATCTCAATAAAATTGAATTAAAAAAAAGAAAAAGAATTTCAGGACCAGATGGCTTCATTGGTGAATTTTACTAAACATTGCAAAAAGAATTAACAGCAATCCTACTTAAAGTGTTCCAAAAAATTGAAGAGGAATTAACACACCCAAACTCATTCTATGAGGCCAGCATCATTCTAATACCAAAGCCAGATAAAGATATCATAAGAGGAGGCTTTCTCTACTGTAGAGCACTGCAAGCTGAAAATGGTTGAGGCTTTCTCCACTGAGCCGCCCAGGTATAGACAAAGAGAAAGGGACAGAAAGCCCCCAGATTCACCTGATCCTTTGGGTGCCCCGTCCTGAGACAGATACATCCCCTGACTCTCCAAGATTCTGAAAAAGAGTTCTACATCCTCCCTCACCGAATGTTTGTTCCAATTCCTGGATCCACTGTAATGTTATGTGATTACAAATTTTGTGATGAATCAGCTGAAGAAATCAGAGACCATTTTCTAGAAATGTTGGATCAGATTATTCAAATAGAAGATTTGGAAATTGCAGAGGAAATAAACAAAGCTTCTGTGAATTCCTCTATTAACAGTGAAGCATCATTGGACAACATAGATGATGAACAACGAGAACAACCAATTAAAAATACAATAGTGTTGAAAATTCAACAGAACATAGGTGTGTAGGTGTGATTGCAGCATTTGCAGATGCAGTCCTTGCTATGGGCATCTCCTTTCATTACTTCAATGATTAGAGTGAGACACAAAGAGCCACTGATCATCCAGAGAACACTGGCCAACAATGATGAATGATAAAATGAACCAGTGCATCTGCACTTAAGACAACAGCCATATCTGCTGCCATAAATGCCTACTAGGTGTGTTTCTGACTAAAATGAAATCACCAGCTGCCTTGATTAGGCCTGCTTATATTAGAGGTGGCCCAGGTTTCCAAAAATAAAGTTGTGCTTAACAATGGAAGTTGCATGTAACAAATCATTATTACATGTTTTATAAAGAGGTTCAGAATGATGGGGCATTTTCATAGATTTTAGTCCTATTAATCTCAATCATGTATTGATCAGGACATTGAAAATTTGAAAAGTCAGGGTTAGCTCAATATCTCAGTAATAGAGTCCCAGGAGATGTTTTGTAGGGCTTCTGTTGGATTGTGTAAGTTCACACTCTAGGACCTTTCTAGTAGACTCAATTCCAAGATACTGTGTGTTCTGTCCTGATAGAGGGTTAAGAAAATTTTCCAGAGATGTTTGAATAAGTAAGATTGACCTACCTCATGCACTTTCTCAAGTTAATATATTGTAACTGTTGTAATGTATTAAATAAGACTTCTGCTTCCAGCAGAATGATAGACCAGATATGCAAAACAACTACATCCTGAATAAAATCTACTTTTAAATGCAATGCTAGGCACAGGGGAATTAAGGGAAATCTCTAAGAACCACCTTCTATTTTTCCTCCCCTCTTCAACATGAACACTTTTTGAATTGGGAATAGTGAATACTATTTTAAGCATACAAGGGGACTGTGGCTGCCGTGAGGCAAATGCCAGTAGCAGAACTGCCATATAAGGAGGGGGATCTGAATCTAAAACTGCTGCAAGCCAAGGTAGTTGAAGGAGAGCTTAAGTAGCCTGAGGTTTGCAGTGTCCTATAGTTCCTTGTAAAAGCAGATATTAATTATCTAAAGAGGAGCACATTCCTAATTTAGGTCCATGTTTTCCATTGTTTACAACCAAGCAGTAGCATTTCATAACTAAAGTTCACCAGGCATGAGTTGAAACTAGCTGGCATGAATGGAAACCTTTAGAAACAACAAACATTGGGTTCAGCTCTTCAATATCTCATCACTAACACAAGAAATAAAAGATGGAACCACAGGTGGATCTGAAAAAAGAACCAAATGGAACTGCTAGAAATGAGATATTTATTGAAATAAAAAAAAACCTCAGACATGTTGACTATATTAGACTCAAATGAATTAAAATCAGTGAACTGGAAGCTTAATCTAAAATTATCCAGTGAGAAGCCCAGAGAAAGAACTGGAAATGTTAAAGAGAAGTCAAAGGATATGGAGATGGAGAGAAAGATTATAAATACCAGGCGGAAATAGAGAGAATGGGACATGTTCAGATGAAAATCAAATTTTACCACCTCGGATCTTCATTACAGAAACTGCAAAGATAACCTTTAAGAAGAAGGAATATTGTATCAAAAGGATGATCTGTAATTGAAGAACCACTGTGTAAATAAATTTATAAATATATGTAAACCTAAAGTATTGTTTGTATAAAACAATCACAATGAAAGAAGTATTTATAAGTAAAATTGTAAACAAATGTAAAACTAAATGTGTTACACAACATTAATAATGTGTAATTTAAAAATAAGATTGTATTTGGGCAACAATAGCTTATAAAATGAGAGGGGGGTGATTGGAATTAAAGTATTCTCAGGTGCTTTTATTCAGAAGAAGGGTTAAGATATTATTTACCTTTAAATTTGAGTATATTAAATACGCATAGTAAAATTTCCAATATAATTGCTAGAATATGAGGAATTATAACCCCAAAAGAATAGAAGTTTAAAAAGTGGAATAGGAAGACAATAACAATACCCCCAAAAAAGAAGAAATTACACAGGGGAAAAGTAGCAAGTATGATAGCAGCAAGTCCAACAATATTAATAATTAAAGTAAATATGAACAGATTAAAGTACTCAGTTAAATGACAGATTGTCAGATTAATTTATTTTTAATTCAGCTATATTCTGTTTAAAAGAAAAACAACTGAAACATGAAGACATGGAGTGGTTGGGGGAAAAGTGCTTTAGGCAAATACCAAAAAGAAACTTGTATAGCTTTAGTGATTTTAAATCAAAAGTACCTTCTATAAAATGGGGACAAAAACTAAATGAAAAATAGGGTGCGATGGGGATATGAAATGATTTGGGTGTTCTTTTTTACTTTTTTTTCTTATTTTCATTCTTTTTGGAGTAATGAAAATGTTCAAAAATTGATTGTGGTGATGAATGTACAACTATATGATGGTACTGTGAACCGTTGATTGTACACCATGGATGATTGCATGTTATGTGAATATATCTCAATAAAACTGAATTTAAGAAAAAGATATCATAAGAATAGAAAATTACAGACTAATTTCCCTTATGAATAGGTATACAAAATCCTCAACAAAATACTAGCAAATTAAATACAGCAGCACATTAAAAGAATTATATACCACAATAAGGTGGGATTTATGGCAGGTAGGCCAGGGTGGATCAACACAAGAAAAGTAATGTAATACACTATGTTAACACAATGAAGGAAAAAATCACAGATGACCATCTCAATTGATGCAGAAAAGGCATTTGACAAAATTCAGTACCTCATTTTGATATAAACACTCAGAAAACTAGGAAGAGAAGGGAACTTCCTCAACATGAAAAAGGGTACATATGTAAAACCAACAGCTAACATCATACTTAATGGTGAAAGACTGAAATCTTACTCACTAAGATCAGGAACAAGACAAGAATGCCCATTCATAACTGTTATTCAACATTGTACCGGAAGTTCTTACCATAGCTATTAGGCAAGGAGAAGAAACAAAAGTCATCCAAACTGGAAAGGAATAAGTAAAACTTTCCCTATTTGCAGATGGCATGATTATATATATGCAAAATCTTGAGAAATTCACACAAAATTCCTAGAACTAATAAATGAATTCACCAAAGTGGCATGGTACAAGGCCAATACCTAAAATATCAGTAGTGTTTCTATACACTAGCAATAAACAATCAGAAGAAGAAATCAAGAAAAAATTCCAATTACAATATCAAGCAAAAGAATCAAATATCTAGCAATGAATCTAACCAAGGATGTTAGACTGGTATGCAGAAAACTGCAAAGAATTGCTAAAAGAAATCAAGGAAGATCTAAATAAATGAAAATATTTTGTGCTCATGGATTAGAAGACCAAGTATTGTGAAGATGTCAATTTTATGCAAAATGATTTACTGATTCAATGAATCCCAATCAAAATTCCAAAAACCTTCTTTGCAAAAATGGAAAAGTCAATCATCACATTTATATGGGAGGGCAAGGGTCCCCAAAATAGCCAAAACCATCTTGAGAAAGAAGAACGAAGCTGGAGGACTAACACATCTTGATCTTAAAACTTATTATAAATACCAAAGTAATCAAAACAGCACATTACTGGCATAAGAACAGAGATACAGACCAATGTGATCAATCTGAGAATTTGTAAATCAACCTTCACATTTATGGCCAACAGATTTTCAACAAGTGGACAAAGAACACTCAATTGAAAAAAAATAGTTGCTTCAACAAATGGTGCTGGGCAAACTGGATCTCTTTTTGCAAAGGAATAAAGATGGATCCCTACCTCACACCATGTACAAAAATCAACTCAAAATGAATCAAAGAGCTAACTATAAGAGTCATAACTATAGAACTCCTAGAAGAAAATCCAGGGAAGCATCTTCAGGATCTTGTGTTAGGCAATGATTTCTTACACTTCACACTTAAAACACAAGCAATAAAAGAAAAAAATAGATAACTGGGACCACCTCAAAATTAAAAACTTTTGAGCATCAAAGGACTTTACCATGAAAGTAAAACAACAACATACACAGTGGGAGAAAATATTTGGAGTTCATATATCTGATAAGGTGTTACTATCCAGAATTTAAAAGGAAATCCTTCAACTCAACAACAAAAAAGACAAATAAGTCAATTTAAAAATGGGCAAAAGACTTGAATAAACATTTCTCCAAAGAGGAAATACAAATGGCTCACAAGCACATGAAAAGATGTTCAACACCACCAGCTATTATGGAAATGCAAATCAAAACCACAGTGAGCTATCATTTCACACCCATTAGAATGGATAGTATTTAAAAAACAGAAAATGACAAGTGTTGGAGAGGATGTGTAGAAATAGGAGCACTCATTCATTGCTGGTGGGAATGTAAAATGGGGCAGCTGCTGTGGAAAGCAGTTTGGCAGTTCCTCAGAGAGTTAAGTATAGAATTACCATAGGACACAGCAATCCCTTTACTAGGTATAAGCCCAATAGAATTGAAAGCAGGGACTCAAACAGATGCTTGCACAACCTTGTTCCTAGTGGCATTATTCACAATTGCCAAAAGATGGGAGCCACCCTAGTGTCCATGAACCGATGAATGTGGTATCAATATAATCAAAATGTGGTATATATACACAATGGACTATTATTCAGATGTAAAAAGGAATGAAGTTCTAATATTTGTGACAACATGGATGGACCTTGACAACATCATGTTGTGTGAAATAAGCCAGACACAAAAGGACAGATATTGTATGATTTCACTTATATGAAATTATTAGAATAAGAAGACTCTTTGAGTCAGAATACAGCATATACATTATCAGGGGACTAGGGAGTAGAGTTAGGGAATAGGGGTTTAAGGCTTAAAATGTATAAAGTTTGTATTTTTGATGGTGGAAAAGTTTTGGTAATGGAGGGTGGTGGTGGTATCACAACATTGTGAATGTAAGTGACAGCCCTGAATTATATATATTTGAATGTGTTTAAATGGGGGAAATTTTAGGTTGCACATATGCAACTAGAATAAATTTTTAAAAAATCCTTGGAACTGCACAACACAAATAGTGAATTCTAAGTTAAACAATGGACTACAGTTAATAGCAGAATTATAAAAGTGTGCTTTCATCAATTGTTACAAACATACCAGATCAATGAACGTTGTAAATAATAGGGTGTTATACAGGAGCCCTGTATCTTATATATAATTGTTCTGTAAATCCACAATTTGTTTAATTAAAAAATAAATAAAATAAAAAAGTTAAAAAGTTAAAAATGGATTATATACATACAATGGCATATTATTCAGCCATGAAATGAGTGAAGTTCTGATATATGCTATAACATAGATGACCCTTGAAAGCATCATGTTGAGTGAAATAAGCCAGACATAAGAGGACAAATATTATATGATTATACATATATGAAATACTTTGAATATGC
Organism: Choloepus didactylus; assembly: GCF_015220235.1. Classification (NCBI taxonomy): domain Eukaryota; kingdom Metazoa; phylum Chordata; class Mammalia; order Pilosa; family Megalonychidae; genus Choloepus; species Choloepus didactylus. The sequence continues at coordinate 46,340,059 of NC_051334.1, read as the reverse complement.
AAATTCAGAGAGAAGTCAAGTAGATTATAGTTTACCAGAAGGTGGGAGTAGGGGCAGGGAATGGGGAATTAATGCTTAGTAGTTAAAGAGTTCCTGTTTGGGGTGTTGAAAAGGTTTTGGTAATGGATGGTGGTGATGGTAGAACAACATTGTGAATATTAGTAATACTACTGAGTTTTATACTTGACAGCACTTAAAATGGGAAAATTTATGCTCCATATATATTACCACAATAAAATTAAAAAAACACTTATGCATAAAAAAAGAAATCAATCAGTAAATTGGCAAACAATGGAAAATTAACACTAAAATTCAGGTCTTCAGTAAACAAACAAGATGAAAGCTCATTCTTGATGCAATTGAAGATATGCAAATAAAAACCAAATAAATGATACCATACGATGCTAAATGATAGCATGTTTTACCTACTAAACAAGCCAAAAGGTACTATGATTAAAATGATAAAGTACTGGAGGAATGCCGAGTAGAATGTGCAGCTCTGGAATGCAGTCAATACTGTTGGGATGTAATTTAAAAAAATACAGTACTTCTTTAGAAAGCAATTTGGCAAGAGAGGTCAACTGCCTTGAAAATGTACATATCCTGCTAGGAATTTATCCTATGAAAATAATCCAAAGAGAAAATAAATGGTATACAGCTAAAGATATTTTTGACAAATTTGCATGATGTTGAAAAATGGTAGAGCCACACAAAGATATTTTGGTATATCCACTTAATGGAATATTATAAGGCATTAAGGATTATAACACTGAAAAATATATACCTACATGATAAGATATTTAGAAGTAAAAGTCCCCCTAATATACATGAGCTATTATTCCTAATATGTAAAAATGTACTCATACAGACAAAGACTGGAAAGACAGATTTGAAAATAATTGCCATTTCAGGGTGGTGAGATTTTAGGTGGTTTCTCCATCATTTTGCCAAATTTTCTGCAATGATTTCTTGTTGTCTTTAAATGAAAAGGGGAAAATATGACACAATCAGCCTCTGATAATATTGTAGGTACTCTAGTTTATGAAAAGAAGTTACCATGAGGGAAAATCATTGCAGGGAAAATTATTGACAATAATAACCAAGGAGATTACAAATACTTGGATGCCTGGGAACATGTGGGAAAAACTGAAAGCATATTTGAAGGTATGGGTCCAGAATTTGTATTCACAGAAAACAAATGGCATTGCCATTATTCCTTTCCAATAAAAATCCTTTAGTATTTTCTCTCTTTTTCTCAAGTTTGGAATGAACTATGCTCTGAATTAAATGAAATGGTGCAATACCTTGCACATAGTAGGCATTCAATAAATATCAATTTCCTTCCTTCCTATGAAGGCAGGATACTTAAAGTAAAGGTAGCTTTATGGCCTTAAAGAAACAACAGTTCAAGAATCAAAGCCAACATCATCTCAGATTCCTCATTACACTAAACTCTTTTGGTTTCAATATTTTAAAAGAGGAAAAAGAAAACCCAAACCCTAATAATTAAAATGGTATTCCTGCATTTTAGTTTTAAGAGACAAAGACATATTACATTTTAAGGAGGCTCTCAGGTGTTTTAGTAATGTTCTATGAGACTGCAGACTCAATTTAATATTGCACCTTCTCTCCATCGTGGGCATCATGAAAGAAAGAACCAATATAATTTAGTGGTAATATTTAACTTTTCTTCGTGGAAAGAGTGGTGACTGCAAATTGTTGCTGCTGTATCTGGAATTTTTAATAGACATTACAGGAAACCTGGGGTTTTCTGGGCAGCATTTATGAATTTTAAGGGGACAGAAATAATCCATTTTTCTGGGAAACAATTACACTTAAGGGACCCTTCTTAATGAGGTGTTAATGAGGTGGCTGCAAAGGCCTTCTGCTGCTGGCTCCAGTGAGAGGGGCTGCAGTCTCCTACCCACTCGCCCATTTTATTCAGGAGAACGCCCCTGCCTGTTGCTGCCTCACTTGTACTTCCTTTCCACCCTCTCCCTTTGGGCTATGGCTTTTCTGTGCGTAGATAGAGGGCAGCAGTCTCCACAGCCTGAACTTTGAACCAGACTCCTCCCTGCTTCAGGGACCAGTAAACAACAAGCGGGGTGTGGCTTCTTATCTGGTCTTAGAATTTATTATTCCGCATCGAAAACGCCATGTATTTGTTTTCGACAATTAAATTACTTGTGAATTTTAACGACAAACACTAGAGACATTTTACATTTTGATTTTGTGAGCAGTGTGTTCTCAGTCATTAAAGGATTAATTGTTTTTTCTGGACTGTACCCTTCTTTATCTTCTGACCCTCTTTTGTACCCTGTACCCGGGAGAATATTTAAGTGCAGAGAGCAGCCCCTTCTTCTGGTCTGCCCTCTAATGTTGCACAGGCTGAGAAGGTGGGATTTTTTAGGTAACTTTTTGTCTGGTAGCATTTCGGTTGGATATGATTTCAAACTTATAATTAGATTCTTGTTATAATTTTTGGCAGGAACACTATTTAAGTAATGTTGCATCCTTTTTGGTGTATCATATATATCAGGAGGCACATGGTAATGTTTGTCCCAATTTTGATGATATTAAACTTTGATCATTTGGGTAAGCCAGTATCCACCTGGTTTGTCAAAACTGTGCAGTCACTGTTTTTCCCTTTGGGATACTTATGTAATTTGTGGGGAGATACTTCAAGACCATGTAAGTGGCCTGTTCCTCATCAAATTGGTATTTTTAAGTGACCATTAACATTGGGGTCCAAGTTTGAAAACTGAGGATGGCTATTTCTATTCTCCATGTATAACTCGATACCTCCTTACACTTTGCTGCACTCATTCCCTTTCCCTCTCAGCGATCCACTCTCTCAACCCACCCTCTCCACTCCTTTCCTTTCATTCACTACCTCTAACTTATTTGGTACATGTGAGTCTGTGCCTCCTGCCTAATTTATGACACCTTCAGTATCAGTTTCCCACTGCTAACATTTGGTATGTGTTAGATACAGTGCTTTGTGCATACTGAATGTCCAATACTTTCCTCCCTCCCTATTTTCACTGCAAAAATTGTAAGCATGGAAAAAAATTGAGAGAAGGGTTCAAGGAACATCTATATACCCTCCTTCCAGCTTCAATGTGCTGATATTTTGCCATATTTTCTTTATGACTCTTCACTCCTGAATATGTCCACACACATCTCCTTAGAATGCCAACCTTCACACCTAAGAAAATTAACAATAACTTCATAATTTCTTCTAGTGTATAGTCCATAATTGTGGTTGTTTAAAAATATATCCACAACTTCTTTGATACTTCTCCCTTCAGGAGGCAGAGTCTAATTCCCCTCCTTGTAAGTATGGGCTGGATATACTGACTCACTTCTAATGAATAGAATAAAGCAGAAGTATCGGCGTGTAACTTCAGAGACTAAGTCTTCCTCTTTGCCCTCTCTCTTAGATCTCTCTCTTTCTCTTGGATATCTCATTCTGGGGGGAAGTTAGTTGACAAGTTGTGAGGACACGAAGCAGCTTATGAAGAGGTTGATGTGCCAAGGAACTGAGGCCTCCAGCCTCCAACCATGTGAGTGAGCTTGAAAGCAGATTTTCCAGTACCAGCTATGCTTTCAGATGATTTGCATCCCTGGCTGAAATGATTTCAACCACATGAAAGACCCTGAACTAGAAACACCCAGCTAAACTTTTCCCAAAGTCCCAACCCACAGAAACTGAGAGATAATAACTGTTTTTTGTCATAAGCCACTAAGTTGAAACAATAGACAACAATATTCAAATTTTCTCCATTGTTACAAGAATGTCTTATTTGGCTATTGTTTTAAACAAGGAAACACTCTAGGTTTGCACATATGGCTGTTATATCTCTTTAGTGTCTTTTAGACTGGAGCAGTTCATCCACTTAAATTTTGTCATGACTTTGACTAGTAGAAGTGTCCAGAACAAATGTCTTGTAGAATATTCCACACCTTGGATTTATCTGCTCATTTCCTTTTGGTTCATTCAACTTGTTCTTCTTTCTCATTTTTCCTGTAGACTGTAAGTTAGGCTAGGGTTGATTAGATTCAAGTTAAACAACTTTGACAAGAATACTTCATAAGTATTCATAGGTAGTGCTGAGTACTTCATATTTTATCATATAAAGGGGCAGACATGTCAAGTTGTGCCTCTATTGATTAAGCTAAGTTTGATCACATAGTTAAGGTGATTAATGCCATGTCCCTTCATTGTAAAATCATGCTTCCCCCTTGGCAATTAGTAAGTGATCTGTAGGTGATATTTTAGCATTGTGAGAATAGCTTGTTCCTTAGAAACCTTTCACCTAATGGCTTTAGCATTTATTGATGATACTTCCCTGAATCAATTATTACTTCAGAAGATATAAAATGGTAATTTTAAGTTATGTCATTCATTCTAATTATATTATTCCTTCTATACTTATTAGTGGCAGTCTTCTATATAGAAGAACTTTCCTCTTGCTCTTCCTTTCTTTGAGTATCATTACAGGCCTATGGATTTTTATTTGTTAACTGTATTATAATAAAGTATAGTGATTTTCTTTCATGCTCAAATTGTCAAATTGCTTTGCCCTATGAAATATACACACCAAACCAATATTATTAAAAGTAAACCAACTCAGTAAAGTTTGAGGGTTTTTTGCAGCTATTTTTGGCCTTAGAATATATACCACGAAACAGAGTCAGAGAACCATGTTCAAAAGTTGCCTGAAATAATATTTTTTATCCTGTGTGTGCTTATGTTATCAATATGATATACAGCAAGGTTCATCCCTTTCTCCTTTTAGTCAATATTAGGGTTTTTCTACATTTTTGATATAATTTTATTTTTGAACATGTAAAATATTAATATAGTTCAAAAGTTAGAACTACATAGAAAGGTATCCTCAGAGAAGTCTCACTCCCATCCTGATACCTCCCCATTACCATGTCCATAGAGGCAATTTTTATGATTTTCTCATTTATTGTCCTTCCTGTGTTTCTTTTTTTGCAACTATGAGCAAATACATACATACATATATAAATATGTATATACAGCCACAAAAATAAAACAATATATACACCATTTTATTAATAATGCTTTACTTGAAATTGCAAAAGATTGAAAACAATGCAATGTCTTAATGGGGACTGCTTGAATAAACTATCCACATAATTGAGTTATGAAGCCATAAAGAAAAAAATCAAAGAACAGAACAGTCTATATGGTCTGCTACGTTTTGTGTATGAAAGAAGGTAGAAATAAGATTATATGTATAACATTTTTGAGAATGCTGGCCGGCTGGTGATGAGTTCTTTCATTTTTTCTGTGTGTCTGAAAATGCCTTTACTTCGTGTTCATTTTGTTTTCTTTATTAGAGAACTTGTAGGTTTGTAGAACAATCATGCATAAATATAGGATTCCCGTATACTACCTGTTTCAGTTTGCTAAAGCTGCTGAAATGCAATATACCAGAAGTGGGTTGGCTTTTTCAATGGGGTTTTATTAGGTTATAAATTTACAGTTCTAAGGCCATGGAAATGTCCAAATTAAGGCATCAGGAGGAAGATACCTTCTCTGAGGAAAGGCTGCTGCCATCCAAGTTTCCTCTGTCACATGGGAAGGCACATGGTGATGTCTGCTCGTCCCTTCCTCTTGGTTTTGGTTTCAATGACTGTCTCCAAATGTCTCTGGTTGCTTCTCTCTACACTCTCCTGCTTTACCTGTCTTTTATCCTCTCATAAAGGACTCCAGTGAAGGATTAAGACCCATCTTGAATGGGCTGGCTCACATCTCAATTGAAATAGCCTAACCAAAAGGTCCCACCTACAATAGGTCTGCACTCACAAGAATGGATTAAAAGAACATGGTCTTTTCTGGGGTACGTAATAGATTCAAAGCAGAATCTGGTTTGAAAATCTTGTCTTGCTCTGGAGCATTTGTTACAATTGGGGGTAGCATAATTTTATAATTGTACTATTAATTAAAGTCTGGGTTTTAACTTTGGGTTCACTGTTTATGTAGTGGAACTCCATGGATTTTCTTAAAATTTTTATTCCATTACCCTTTATGAATCTAATATTTCTCCTTTTAGTCATATTCAGAATATATTTCAGTGCTACTCATTGCATTCACAATGTTGTGCTACCATCACCAACCATTCAATACCAAAACATTTCCATCATTCCAAATAGAAAACATGTACATTTTAAGCCTTGACTTCCCATTCCCTATCCCCACCCTGTCTCCTGGTAACCTGTCTACTAGATTCTGACTCTAAGAATTTGCTTATTCTATTTTTTTCAAATCACTGAGATCATACAATATTGGTCCTTTTGTGTCTGGCTTATTTCATTTAACATAATATCCTCAAGGTTCATCCATGTTGTTGCATGCATCAGGACTTCATTATTTTTTACAGCAGAATAATATTCCATCATATGTATATACCACGTTTTGCTTATCCATTCATCAGTTGAGGGACACTTCGGTTGCTTCCATCTTTTGACAATAGCAAATAATGCCATTATGAACATTGGGGTGCAAATGTTGGTTCAAGTCCCTGCTTTCAATTGTTTTGGGTGTATACTTGTAGTGGGATTGCAGGGTCATATGGTAGCTTTATACGTAGCTTGCTATGGAATTGCCAAACTGTCTTCCACAGTAGTGCAACATTTTTCATTGCCAACAGCAATGAATGAGTGTTCCTATTACTCCACAGCTTCTCCAAGATTTGTTACTTTCTGTGTTTTTAACAGGAACCATTCTAGTGGGTGTGAGATGGTATCTGATGCTTTGATTTGCATATCCTCGGTGACTAATGATGATGAGCATTTTTTCGTGTAGTTTTTGGCCATTTGTACATCTTCTTAGGAAAGATGTCTGTTCAAGTCTTTTGCCCATTTTTAAATTCACTTGTTTCTCTTTTTGTTGTTAGGTTGAAGGATTTCTTTATATAATCTTGATACTAATCTTTTATCGGGTATGTGGTCTCCAAATATTTTCTCCCATTGTGTAGGTTATCATTTTATTTTCATGATAAAGTCCTTTGAGGACCAAAACTTTTTAATTTTGATGAGATCCCATTTATCTATTTTTTCTTTTATTGTTTGTGTCTCTTGTAAAGTATAAGAAATCGTTGCCTAACACAAGGTCCTGAAGATGCTTCCCTGCATTTTCTTCCAGGAGTTTTATAGTTCTAGCTCTTATATTAAAGTCTTTGATTCATTTTGAGTTGATTTTTATATATGGTGTGAGGTATGGGTACTCCTTTTTAAGTTTGTTTTTTGTTTTTGTTTTTGGTTTCTTTTTTTTTTTTCAAGTGAAGATTGAGTTTTCCATGCACCATTTGTTGATGAGAGTAATCTTTCCCAATTGAGTGGTCTCTGCCACCTTATCAAAAATCAGTTGGAGTCTAGGGTGGATTGGTGAGGTGTATGTTTTAGTTACTCCTCCAGGGAAGTAGGTAGAAAGCCAGGAACTGCATGGACTGGACACCGCAGAGCAATCTGACTTTGGGCATACTTCATACAACACTCATGAAAATGTGGAACTGCTGAGATCACCGAAATCTGTAAGTTTTTGCAGCCAGGGGACCTGCACCCCTCCCTGCCGGGCTCAGTCCCGTGGGAGGAGGGGCCGTCAGCGCCGGGAAGGAGAAGGGAGAACTGCAGTGGCAGCTCTTATCGGAAACTCATTCTACTGATCCAAACTCCAGCCATAGATAGGCTGAGACCAGACACCAGAGAATCTGAGAGCAGCCAGCCCAGCAGAGAGGAGATAGGCATAGCAAAAAACAGCAAGACAAACTCAAAAATAAAAGCGGATGCTTTTTGGAGTTCTGGTGAGCATAGAAAGGGGAAGGGCAGGGCTCAGGCCCTGAGGCTCATTTGAAAAACCCGAAGAAAAACTGATCTCTCTGCCCCCTGGATCTTTCCTTAATAGCCCTAATTGCTTTGTCTCTTAGCATTTCAATAACGCATTAGATCTGCTGGGAGGGCCCTTTTTTAATTTATTTTTTATTTTTTTTTCATTTTCTAAAACAATTACTCTCAGAAGCCCAATACAGAAAGCCTCAAAGACTTGCAATTTGGGCAGGTCAAGACAAGAGCAGAACTGAGAGCTCTGAGACAAAAGGCAATAATCCAGTGGCTGAGAAAATTCACTAAACACCACAACTTCCCAAGAAAAGGGGGGTGTCCGCTCACAGCCATCATCCTGGTGGACAGGAAACACTCCTGCCCGTCACCGGCCCCATAGCCCAGAGCTGCCCCAGACAACCGAATGTGACGGAAGTGCTTACAATAACACGCATACACCACAAAATTGGGTGTGGACATTAGCCTTCCCTGCACCCTCAGCTGGTTGTCCCAGAGTTGGGAAGGTGGAGCAGTGTGAATTAACAAGCCCCATTCAGCCATCATTTCAGCAGACTGGGAGCCTCCCTACACAGACCGGCAGCCCAGAACCATCCTGGGGGGATGGCACTCACTTGTGACATAGCACAGTCACAAAGAAGGGAGAGAGAGACATGGAGAAAGGTTCAGTACTAAAGAGATTCAGTATGGGTACATTAAAGGATATTAATAGAGAGAGGGGAAAAATATATATGACAAACATAAACATAAACCAAAGGATAAGATGGCTGATTCAAGAAATGCCTTCACGGTTATAATGTTGAATGTAAATGGATTAAACTCGCCAATTAAAAGATATAGATTTGCAGATTGGATCAAAAAAAATGAACCGTCATACATATATCTCTCCTATAGATAGATCAACCAGACAGAAGACCAATAAGGAAACTGAAAACCTAAACAATCTGATAAAAGAATTGGATTTAACAGACATATATAGAACATTACATCCCAAATCACCAGGATACACATACTTCTCTAGTGCTCACGGGACTTTCTCCAGAATAGATCATATGCTGGGACATAAAACAAGCCTCAATAAATTTAAAAAGATTGAAATTATTCAAAGCACATTCTCTGACCACAATGGAATACAATTAGAAGTCAATAACCATCAGAGACTTAGAAAATTCACAAATACCTGGAGGTTAAACAACACATTCCTAAACAATCAGTGGGTTAAAGAAGAAATAGCAAGAGAAATTGCTAAATATATAGAGATGAATGAAAATGAGTACACAACATACCAAAACCTATGCGATGCAGCAAAAGTGGTACTGAGGGGGAAATTTATAGCACTAAATGCATATATTAAAAAGAAAGAAAGAGCCAAAATCAAAGAACTAATGGATCAACTGAAGAATCTAGAAAATGAGCAGCAAACCAATCCTAAACCAAGTAGAAGAAAAGAAATAACAAGGATTAAAGCCAAAATAAATGACATAGAGAACAACAACAACAACAAAAAAACAATAGAGAGGATAAATAACACCAAAAGTTGGTTCTTTGAGAAGATCAACAAGATTGACAAGCCCATAGCTACACTGAAAAAATAAAAAAGAGAGACGACCCATATAAACAAAATAATGAATGAGAAAGGTGACATTACTGCAGATCCCCAGGAAATTAAAAAAATTATAAGAGGATACTATGAAAAACTGTATGCCAAGAAACTGGATAATGTAGAGGAAATGGACAATTTCCTGGAAACATATGAACAACCTAGACTGACCAGAGAAGAAACAGAAGACCTCAACCAACCAATCACAATCAAAGAGATCCAATCAGTCATCAAAAAGCTTCCCACAAATAAATGCCCAGGGCCAGATGGCTTCACAGGAGAATTCTACCAAATTTTCCAAAAAGAATTGACACCAGTCTTACTTAAACTCTTTCAAAACATCAAAGAAAATGGAACACTACCTAACTCATTTTATGAAGCTAACATCAATCTAATACCAAAACCAGGCAAAGATGCTACAAAAAAGGAAAACTATCGGCCAATCTCCCTAATGAATATAGATGCAAAAATCCTCAACAAAATACTTGCAAATTGAATCCAAAGACACATTAAAAAAATCATACACCATGACCAAGTGGGGTTCATTCCAGGCATGCAAGGATGGTTCAACATAAGAAAATCAATCAATGTATTACAACACATTAACAAATCAAAAGGGAAAAATCAAATGATAATCTCAATAGATGCTGAAAAAGCATTCGACAAAATCCAACATCCGTTTTTGATAAAAACACTTCAAAAGGTAGGAATTGAAGGAAACTTCCTCAATATGATGAAGAGCATATATGAAAAACCTACAGCCAGCATAGTACTCAATGGTGAGAGACTGAAAGCCTTCCCCCTAATATCAGGAACTAGACAAGGATTCCCGCCATCACCACTGTTATTCAACATTGTGCTAGAAGTGCTAGCCAGGGCAATCCAGCAAGACAAAGAAATAAAAGGCATCCAAATTGGAAAGGAAGAAGTAAAACTGTCATTGTTTGCAGATGATATGATCTTATATATGGAAAACCCCGAGAAATCGATGATACAGCTACTAGAGCTAATAAACAAATTTTGCAAAGTAGCAGGATACAAGATTAATGCACATAAGTCAGTAATGGTTCTATATGCTAGAAATGGACAAACTGAAGGGACACTCAAGAAAAAGATACCATTTTCAATAGCAACTAATAAAATCAAGTACCTAGGAATAAACTTAACCAAAGATGTAAAAGACCTATACAAAGAAAACTACATAACTCTACTAAAAGAAATAGAAGGGGACCTTAAAAGATTGAAAAATATTCCATGTTCATGGACGGGAAGGCCAAATGTCATTAAGATGTCAATTCTACTCAAACTCATCTAAAGATTCAATGCAATCCCAATCAAAATTCCAACCACCTACTTTGCAGACTTGGAAAAGCTAGTTATCAAATTTATTTGGAAAGGGAAGATGCCTCGAATTGCTAAAGACACTCTAAAAAAGAAAAATGAAGTGGGAGGACTTACACTCCCTGACTTTGAAGCTTATTATAAAGCCACAGTTGTCAAAACAGCATGGTACTGGCACAAAGATAGACATATAGGTCAATGGAATCGAATTGAGAATTCGGAGGTAGACCCCCAGATCTATGGCTGACTGATCTTTGATAAGGCCCCCAAAGTCACTGAACTGGGTCATAATGGTCTTTTCAACAAATGGGGCTGGGAGAGTTGGCTATCCATATCCAAAAGAATGAAAGAGGACCCCTACCTCACACCCTACACAAAAATTAACTCAAAATGGACCAAAGATCTCAATATAAAAGAAAGCACCATAAAACTCCTAGAAGATAATGCAGGAAAACATCTTCAAGACCTTGTGTTAGGTGGCCACTTCCTAGACTTTACACCAAAAGCACAAGCAACAAAAGAATAAATAGATAAATGGGAATTCCTCAAGCTTAGAAGTTTCTGTACCTCAAAGGAATTTCTCAGAAAGGTGAAGAGGCAGCCAACTCAATGGGAAAAAATTTTTGGAAACCATGTATCTGACAAAAGACTGATATCTTGCATATATAAAGAAATCCTACAACTCAATGATGATAGTACAGACAGCCCAATTATAAAATGGGCAAAAGATATGAAAAGACAGTTCTCTGAAGAGGAAATACAAATGGCCAAGAAACACATGAAAAAATGTTCAGCTTCACTAGCTATTAGAGAGATGCAAATTAAGTCCACAATGAGATACCATCTCACACCAATTAGAATGGCTGCCATTAAACAAACAGGAAACTACAAATGCTGGAGGGGATGTGGAGAAATTGGAACTCTTATTCATTGTTGGTGGGACTGTATAATGGTTCAGCCACTCTGGAAGTCGGTCTGGCAGTTCCTTAGAAAACTAGATATAGAGATACCCTTCGATCCAGTGATTGCGCTTCTCAGTATATACCCGGAAGATCGGAAAGCAGTGACACGAACAGATATCTGCATGCCAATGTTCATAGCAGCATTATTCACAATTGCCAAGAGCTGGAAACAACCCAAATGTCCTTCAACAGATGAGTGGATAAATAAAATGTGGTATATACACACGATGGAATACTACGTGGCAGTAAGAAGGAACGATGTTGTGTAACATATGACAACATGGATGAACCTTGAAGACATAATGCTGAGTGAAATAAGCCAGGCACAAAAAGAGAAATATTATATGCTACCACTAATGTGAACTTTGAAAGATGTAAAACAAATGGCTTATAATGTAGAATGCATGGGAACTAGCGATAGAGAGCAATTAAGGAAGGGGGAACAATAATCGAAGAAGAACAGATAAGCTATCATGGGTAAATTTAATGTTCTGGAAATGCCCAGGAATGACTATGTTCTGTTAATTTCTGATGGGTATAGTAGGACCAAGTTCACAGAAATGTTGCTATATTAGGTTACTTTCTTGGGGTAGAGTAAGAACACGTTGTAAGTAAAGTAGTTATCTTAGGTTAGTTGTCTTTTTCTTACTCTCTTGTTATGGTCTCTTTGAAATGTTCTCTTATTGTATGTTTTTTTTAATTTTTTTTAATTTTTTTTATTTTTCATACAGTTGATTTAGAAAAAAAAAAGTTTAAAAAAAATCAAGGAAAAAAATATGCAGAGCCCCCTTGAGGAGCTGGTGGAGAATGCAGGGTATTGGCCTGCCCTACCTCGATGGTTGCTAACATGCCCACAGACATAGGGGACTGGTGGTTTGATGGATTGAGCCCTCTACCAAGGGATTTGCCCTTGGGAAGACTGTTGCTGCAAAGGAGAGGCTAGGCCTCCCTATAATTGTGCCTAAGAGCCTCCTCCCCAATGCCTCTTTGTTGCTCAGATGTGGCCCTCTCTAGCTAAGCCAACTTGAAAGGTGAAATCACTGCCCTCCCCCCTACGTGGGATCAGACACCCAGGGGAGTGAATCTCCCTGGCAACGTGGAATATGACTCCCAGGGAGGAATGTAGACCTGGCATCATGGGATGGAGAACATCTCCTTGACCAAAAGGGGGATGTGAAAGGAAATGAAATAAGCTTCAGTGGCAGAGAGATTCCAAAAGGAGCCGAGAGGTCACTCTGGTGGACACTCTTACGCACAATATATAGACAACCCTTTTTAGGTTCTAAAGAATTGGGTTAGCTGGTGGTAGATACCTGAAACTATCAAACTACAACCCAGAACCCATGAATCTTGAAGACAATTGTATAAAAATGTACCTTATGATGGGGGACAGTGGGATTGGGGGGGCCATAGGGATCACACTTCCATTTGTCTAGTTTGTGGATGGATGAGTGGAAAGGTGGGGGAAGGAAACAAACAAACAAACAAGGGCACCCAGTGTTCTTTTTTACTTTAGTTGCTCTTTTTCACTTTAATTCTTATTCTGGTTATTTTTGTGTGTGTGGTAATGAGGGTGTCAGGGATTGATTTTGGTAATGAATGTACAACTATATAATGGTACTGTGAACATTCAAATGTAAGATTTGTTTTGTATGACTGCGTGGTATGTGAATATATCTCAATAAAATGAATAAAAAAAAATCAGTTGGCCATAAATGTGGGGGTTGATTTCCAAACTCTCAATTCTATGCCATTGGTCTATATCTCTGTCCTTGTGCCAGTAATGTGTTGTTTTGATTACTGTAACTTTGTAATAAGTTTTAAAATTCAGAAGTGTGAGTTCTCTAACTTCATTCATGATTTTCAAGATGGATTTAGCTATTTTGGGCCCCTTACCCTTCCATATAAATTTGATGACTGGCTTATCTATTTCTGCAAAGAAGGTTGTTGGAATTTTGACTGGGAATGCATTGAATTCACAAATTGTTTGGGTAGTGTTAACATTTTAACAATATTTAGTCTTCCAATCCATGAACATGGATTATCCCTCTACATATTTAGGTCTTCTTGAATTTCTTTTAGCAATATTTTTTTAGTTTTCTGTGTATAAGTCCTTAACATCCTTGGTTAGATTTATTGCTAGATATGTGATTCTTTTAGTTATTAATGTGAATGGATTATTTTTCTTGTTTTCTTCATCCCATTGTTCATTGCTTGTGTATAGAAAGACTACTGATTGGGGGGAGTTGATTTTGTACCCCACCATTTTGTTAAATTCATTTATTAGCTCTAGAACTTTTGTTTATATAAGATCATGTCATCTGCAAATAGGAAAAATTTACTTCTTCCTTTCCAATTTGGATGTCTTTTATTTATTTTTCTAGCCTAATAGCTCTGGTAAGAACTTCCAGTACAATGTTGAATAACAGTGGTGAGAGCGGGCATTCTTGTCTTGTTCCTGATCTTAGGTGGGTAAGATTTCAGTCTTTCATCATTAGGTATGATGTTAGCTGTGAGTTTTTCATATGTACCCTTTATTATGTTGAGGAAGATTCCTTTTATTCCTACTGTTCCAAGTGTTTTATCAAGAAGGTGTGCTGTATTTTCTCAAATGCCTTTTCTGCATCAAATGAGATGATCATGTGGCTTTTTTCATTCATTATGTTAATATGGTGTACTACATTAATTGATTTTTTATGTTGAATCAACCTTACTTACCAGGGATAAGTCCCATTTGATCATGGTGTATAATTCTTATGATATGCTGCTGTATTTAACCTGCCAGTATTTCATTGAGGAATTTTTGCATCTGTATTCGTAAGATATGTTGGTCTGTAGTTTTCTTTCCTTTTGGTGTCTTTATGTGACTTTGGTGTGAGAACAATGGTGGTCTCATTGAATCAGTTGGGGAGTGTTTCTGCCTATTCAATTTTTAAAAAGAGTTTTAGCAAAATTGGATTTAAGTCTTCTTGGAAAGTTTGATAGTATTCCCCTGTGAAGCCATCTGATCCTTGGCATTTCTTCGTTGGGTGGTTTCTGATTACTGAGTCAATCTCTTTACTAGTAATTAGCTTGTTGAGATCTTCTATTTCTGTGGATTCACTATAGATAGTTTCTGGGTTTCTAAGAATTTGCCCATTTTATCTAGGTTATTAAATTTATTGGCATACAGCTGTTCTCTTATATTACTTTTTATTTCAGCAGGGTGGGTAATAATGCCATCCTTTTCATTTCTGATTTTTATTATTTGTATCCTCTCACTTTTTTCTTTGTCAGTCTAGCTAAAGGTTTGTCAATTTTATTGATCTTTTCAAAGAATCAACTTTTGACTTTATTGAGTCTCTCTGTTGTTTTTTATTCTCTATTTAATTTATCTTCACTCTAATGTTGTTATTTCCTTTCTTCTGCTCACTTTGGGTTTAGTTTGCTCTTCTTTTTCTAGTTCTCCCAGTTTTGATGTTAGGTCTCTGATTTGAAGTCTTTCTTCTTTTTTAATGTAAGCATCTATAACTATTAATTTCCCTCTCAGCACTGCCTTTGTGACATCCCATAAGTTTTGGTATGTTGTATTTTCATTTTCATTCACTTCAAGATATTTCCTAATTTTGCTTCTGATCTCCTTTTTAACAGATTTGTTGTTTAAGAGTATGTTGTTTAATTTCTGCATATTTGTGAATTTCCATTTTTCCCTCTGTTATTGATTTCTAGGTTCATTCCTTTGTGGTCAGTGTATATACATTGTATGATTTTGGTATTTTTTAATATATTGAGGCTTGTTTTGTGATCCAACATGTGATCTATCCTGGAGAATGATCCATGTGCACTGCAGAAGAATGTTTATTCTGTTTTTGTTGGGTGCAGTGTTCCAAATATGTCTGTTAGGTCTAGTTAATTTAGTGTATCATTCAAGTTGTGTATTTCCTTATTGATCTTCTGACTAGGTGTTCTATCTATTATTGAGAGTGCTGTGTTAAACTCTCCTACTATTAAGGTAGAATCATCAAATTCTCCCTTCAAATCTGTCAGTATTTGCTTCATATATTTTGGGACACTGCTGTTAAGAGCACATATATTTATAATTGAGACATCTTCCTATTAAATTGTCCTATTTATTAGTATATAATGACTGTATTTGCCCCTTGTAACAGTTTTTTACTTAAAGTCTATTTTATCTGATATTAGTGTAGCTACCCCAGCTCTATTTTGCTTACTACTTTTGTGGTATATTTTTTCCATCTTTTCACCCTCAACCTACTTGTATCTTTGAATTGAAGATGAGTCTCTGGCAGACAACATATAGTTGGGCCATGCTTTTTTATCCATTCTGCTAATCTCTGCCTTTTGTCTGGAGTGTTTAATCCATTTACATTTAAAGTCACTAGTAATAATAGAGGACTTTCTTCTGCCATTTTGCTATTTAGCCTTTGTAAGTCTTATACCCTTTTTGCCCCTCACCAGTTAATTCCTACTTTTATATTTATTTGCATTTTTATGCTTTACAATGTTGAGTGGCTTCTCATTTCTATCTGGGCATATTTTCCATCTATTCTTCTTGTGGTTACCATGGAGTTAAAATTTTACATCCTACATATATACAATTTTATTTTGTTTGATACCAAGATAACTTCAATAGCATTCACATATACTTTTCTCATACTCCTCTGTCTCCCCACCACTTCTTTTGTACTTGTTACCACTTTTATTTCCAAAACATAGGTTTATCATTACTTTTTATGTATTTGCATTTAGCACACATAGGAAGTGAGAACTGGAGTTACATACCAAAAAATACAATACAATAATACTGGCATTTATAACTACCCAAATGGTTACCTTTATCACAAGTATTTATTTCTTTATGCTGCTTTGAACCACTGTCAAGTGTTCTTTCATTTCAGTCTGCAGGAATCCCTTTAGCATTGCTTGTAGGGCAGGTCTAGTGGTGATGAAATCCCTCACTCTTCATTTAATTGAGACTGTCTTAAATCTCTCCCTCATTTTTGAAAGAGAATCTCACAAGATATAAAATTCTTTGCTGGCAGTTTTCTTTCATCAGTTTAAATATTTCAACCCACTGCCTTCTTGTCTCCATGATTTCTGATGAGAAATAGGCATTCAATCTAATTGGGACTCCCTTGCACATAACACATTGCTTTTCTCTTGCAGCTTTCAGAGCTCTCCTTGTCCTTTGCATTCTAGAGTGTAATCATTATAAGACAGGGTGTATTTTTCTTCATGTTTTTCCTGTTAGGTATTCTCTGTGCTTGTTGGATGTGCATATTCAGATCTTTTGCTAAGTTTGGGAAGTTCTCTGTCATTATTTCTTTAACTATTCCTTCGGCCCCTTTCTCTCTTTCTCCTACTTCTAGGACTCTCATAATGCTAATATTTGCTATTTTCACTTTTAATGATCCTCTCTACTTTCTGCTCCTCAACCCGACTCATTTCAAATGTCTTGTTTTCAAGTTCATTGATTCTTTCTTCTGCCATTTCCAATTTGCTCTTGAAACCCCTCTGCACATTTTTCATTTCCGTTACTATGGTCTTCAACTCGAGTAGTTCTGTTTGGTCCCTATGTAAAATGTGTATCTCTTTACTTACTTAGAATATCATATTTTTCAATTCATTGTTTTCCTGATATCCTTTAGCGCTTTCTCTTTACTTTCCTTCAACTCTAAGCATTTTTAATATCATTTTTAAAGGCTTTGTTTCATGTATCCATATTCTCATCTTCTTCATTGGTATTTTCTGTATTTTTATCCTCTTCCTTTGATGGGCCTTCATTGTCTGTTTTGTTTTTGTTTGTTTGTTTGTATGTCTTGCACTCCTTTTTTGCATACCATAAATTTTAATGTTTTAAAATGTTAATTCTGGATTTATTCCCTGAGATGTCTATTTCTTGGTTTTGTAACCAGCTGTTGATAAGACAGAGATTTCCTTGAATTTCAGCCCTCCTATCCTGAAGGTCTTCCCATGGCAAGTGCAGTGTGCTGGGTTTTCCTTGTCTTTCTGTGCCTCTGTCTTATACTGGGTGTGCCAGTTTGCATGTAATATGTCCCCCAAAACAAAATATGCTTTGATGTAATCTTGTGTGGGCAGACATATTAGTGTTGATTAGGTTGGAACCTATTGATTGAGTGTTTCCATGGAGATGTGGCCCACCCAACTGTGGGTAACACCCTTGATTAGATTATTTCCATGGAAGTGTGGTTCATCCATTCAGGGTGGGCCTTGATTGAGTTACTGGAGTATTTTAAAAGGAGCTATACAGGCCCAGACATTTGCTGCAGAAGAGACACACATTTTGAAGATGGCCGTTGGAAGCTGACACTGACATTTTGGAGAATGCCATTTTGAAATGCAACCCAGGAGCAAGCAGATGCCAACCATGTGCCTTTGCAGCTAACAGAGGTTTTCAGATGCCATAAGCCATCCTTCAGTGAAGGTACCCTATTGTTGATGCCTTACCTTGGACACTTTATGGCCTTAAGACTAACTGTGTAACCAAATAACCTCCCTTTATCCATTTCTGGTGTTTTGCTTAATGGCAGCATTAGCAAATTGGAACACTGGGTCTTTGCTTGTTAGATGCTTTGGAGTTGCCCTGTTTACAATTCTGTTGTCCACTCTGTTTCCTAGGAGACAGACCTTCCTTTTTCTGGGTGTTTAAAGCAGACCTTTGTCTCAGACTGTTGCCTCAGTGGTTTTTTACCCTCTTTTCATTGTCTCAAGCTGCTTTTGCCTGGAAAGCAAATTCTTAGAGAAGTGCCACCCCAGAGATGACTTTCCTAAGTCAGTCTTTCCTAGCAAAGCAGGGCTGGGGATCCACAAAGGGCATGCACACTGGCTCCAAAGTGCCCTGGGGATGGGATCAGGAAGGGTGCTAATAGCTTCTCTGATGGCTTCTCAAAGTTGAGCTTTCCTTGTCAGCCCAGCAAATGCAACCCTTCAGCTAATTGCTGCCCCCCCACAGTCCTGAGGAAGCACTCCATCTTTAAATCTTCACCACCTCCACCCCTGTCCAGGAAGGGTTGGAAAAATAGCTGCCCTCAGAGCTGGACTCCCAACAATCTGAATTCACTAATCAAAAGCCATGATCAGTGATTGGCCATGCCCACTCCTTTTCTTATGGAAGAAGATTTATACTTCCCTTTCTGTCACCAGGGAGCTAGCTAGGGATTGGGCCCCAAGACAGCCTGCTGTGAGAGTCAGGGATGGGCACCAGCAGCCACCATGCAGAGAGAACAATTTACTTTCCTTTACTGTAGTTTATCAGCCTCACCCTCCTGCTTTTCCCTGGATGGTGTACAGTGTTCTGGCCTCTGGATTTTCAAAATAGTTGTTTGAGACAGTTCCTTGCTGTTTAATAGATGTTTTGCTGGAAGGACTGAATCCTGCAGCTCCCTATTGCACCATCTTCCAAAGAAGTCCCTGTATTCATTTTTTTAAATTAAATTCAGTTTTATTCAGATATATTCACATACCATACAATTATCTATGGTGTACAATCAACTGTTCACAGTGCCATCATATAGTTATGCATTCATCACCCCAATCTATTTTTGGACATTTTCCTTACACCAGAAAGAATCAGAATAAGAATAAAAATTAAAAGTAAAAAAGAACTCCCAAATCACCCCCCCATCCAACCCTATTTTTAATTTAGTTTTTGTCCCCATTTTTCTACTCATCCATCCATACACTGGATGAAGGGAGTGTGATCCACAAGGTTTTCACAATCACACTGTCACCCCTTGTATGCTACATTGCTATACAATAGTCTTCAAGAGTCAAGGCTACTGGGTTGCAGTTTGATATTTTCAGGTATTTACTTCTAGCTATTCCAGTGCATTAAAACCTAAAAGAGGGTTATCTATATAGTACATATGAATGCTCACCAGAGTGACCTCTCAACTCCATTTGGAATATCTCAGCCACTGAAGCTTTATTTTGTTTCATTTTGCATCCCCATTTGGTCCAGAAAATGTTCTCAATCCCATGATGCTGGGTCCAGATCCATCAACAGGAGTCATATCCTGTGTTGCCAGGGAGAGTTACACCCCTGGGAGTCATGTCCCATGTAGGGGGGAGGGCAGTGAGATCACCTGCCAAGGTGGCTTAGTTAGAGAGAGAGGGCCACATCTGGCCAACAAAGAGGCACTCAGGGGGAGACTCTGAGGCACAATTATAAGCAGGTTTAGCTTCTCCTTTGCAGCAAGAAGCTTCATAACGGCAAGCCCCAAGATAGAGGGCTCAGCATACCAAGCCGTCAGTCCTCAATGTTTGTGAGAACATCAGCAACAATCCAGGTGAGGAAGTCCAACACTTCCGCATTTCCCCTGGCTCTTCAAGGGGGGCCTGCATATACATTTTTATTCTCCACCCAAATTACTTTGGGATGTGTTCCTATTTCACTCTAACTTATACAAACCTACCATATCTCACTTTCTATTCAAAGTTCCATGTAATTGTGGTGTTTGAACAAATTGACTGTAGAAGTCATATTGTTTAGAAAATATAGATCCTACACCAAATAAACATCTCTTCCCTTGGTTGTACATGGAAGTTGAAGTTTTAACACGCAGTGAGTTTCAACCTTTACCCTTTGGCCCAATTTGCCCTAGTCTTAACCAGATCTGCTTCATTCATATCACTAATTGAAGTCTGGGCTCTTTTTCAGCTTTTTATTTTTTTAACAGTTGCCATATGCATTAATACTGACATTCATATCTGCCGAGCTCTAACTCTGAGTTTCAGGTGTCACAGAGATACCCAATGTTCCAGAGACCAATCAGGTTATGCACTAAGGGATCAGCATCTCAGAGTTTGGAGATAGCCATTACAATTCAGGAATAGAATTGACTTCTGTAAGCACTTACAATCTAGGGGTCATTACAGTAATCATTTCTCTGTTAGGCTGTGCTTTAAGATTCAATTCTGAGTTTACACATTGTAGTTAGCCCATATTGATGAGGCATTATAGTATTTGCCTTTGTTTTGGCGTACTTCACTCAAAATGCTGTCTACAGGATGTATTCACCTCCTTGCGTGTCTCTCAGCTTCACTGCTATTCATTGCTCAATATTCCATTGTATGCTTACACCACAGTTCCCCATTCTGTTCCTCAGTCGGTGTACCCTTAGGCCACCTCCACCTATTGCAAATCATGAATACTGCCGCTATAAACACCAGTGTGCAAATGTCCATTCATGTCTCTGCTCTCAGATCTTCCAATGAAATACCCCATAGTGAGGTTGCAAGACCCTATGGCCCCTATACACTTAGCTTTTTGTGGAACCACCACACTGATCTTGAGAAATGCTACACCATTCTGCCTGTTTATCAACAGTAGATAGGTACATCCCTCTCTCCATGTTTTTGCCAACAATTTTTCCCCTATTTATATTTTTTCCTACAATTTTATAGAGATATATTCACATACCATACAATTATCCACAGTGTGCAGTCAGTTGTTCATGGTATCATCATGTAGTTGTATATTTATCACCATAGTCAGCACTTAAACATATTGATTACCATGAAAAAGCATTTTTTGGTGAATGATAAAAAAGATAATAAAAAGAAAAATTAAATATCATACAATACAGCATAATAGTAAGGACAGAAAACAACACCACCACCACGAATCCCATATCCCTCCCCCATATCCCCCTCTCATGTACATTCAACTTTGGTATATTGCCTTTGTTACATTCAATGGAAGCATACCACAATGTTACCATTGACTGTAGACTCCAGTCTGCTTTGATTGTGTTTTTTTTCCAAAATACCATCCCGTTTTCAACACTCTGCATGGTTGACATTCATTTATTCTCCCACACATAAAAACATGTTTATATTTGTACATTTAGCAACAGTCATTGGCCACTCCAGTTTTTGCCAAGTTATACAGTCCCAGGCTTTATCATCTATCTTTACCTCTGGTGACATACATTCCCCTATCCCACATCTTTCAGCTTTACACACAGACATCTTTGTTCAGTGTACTTACAATATTGTGCTACCATCACACAATATTCTGCTATCTATTTCTGGATCTATACAATCAATCCTGCTGAACATTCTGTAGTCTTTCAGCATCAAATGCCTGATCTCTACCTTCTTTCTACCTCATGATAGCCTGTGTTATCAGCTTTTAAATCTCAAAGTTTGTTCATTAATTTTAGTTCATATTAGTGAGACCATACAGTATTTGTCCTTTTGTTTCTGACTAACTTCCCTCAACATAGTGTCCTCAAGGTTGATCCATGTTATTATATGTTCCATGTCTTTGTTCTGTCTTACAGCTGCATAATATTCCATCATGTGTATATACCACAGTTTGTTTATCCACTCATCTGTTGATGGACATTTGGGCTGATTCAATCTCTTGGCAATCATGAACATTACCACAATAAACATTGGTTTACAAATGTCCATTTGTGTCAACTTTCAGTTCCTTTGGGTATATACCTAACAATAGAATAGCTGGGCCATTTGGCAAATCTAAACTTGGCTTCCTGAGGAAACTCCACACTGTCTTCCAGAGTGGCTGCACCATTCTACATTCCCACCAACAATGAATAATTGTGCCTCTTTCTCCACATCCTCTCCAGCACTTGTAATTTTCTGTTTTTTGGACAATGGCCACTCTGGTAGGTGTGAGATGATATCTCATTGTGGTTTTGATTTGAATTTCCCTAATAGCCAGTGAAGTTGAGCATTTTCTCCCATGTTTTTGAGCCATTTGTATTTCCTCTTCAGAAAAGTGTCCATCCATGTCTTTTGCCCATTTTTCAATTGGGTTGTTTGTCTTTCTGTTGTTGAGTTGTAGAATCACTTTATATATTTGGGATATTTAACCCTTATCTGATATGTGGTTTCGAAATATTGTCTCCCATTGTGTAGACTACCTTTTTACTTTTCTAACAAAGTCCTTTGATGTACAGAAGTGCTTGATTTTGAGGAGATCCCATTTGTCTATTTGTTCTTTGGTTGCTCACGCTTTGGGTGTAAGGTCTAGGAAACCACCTCCTATCACAAGATCTTTAAGATATTGCCCTACATTTTCTTCCAAGGGTCTTATGGTCTTAGCATCAGTGTTTAGGTCTTCTATCCATTTAGAGTTAATTTTTGTATAAGGTGTGAGGTAGGAGTCCTCTTTCATTCTTTTGGAAATGGATATCCAATTCTCCAATTACCCTTTCTTCAACAGGCTGTTCTGTCCCTGTTGCTTTGGCTTGTGTACCTTATCAAAGATCAATTACCTGTAGATGTGAGAGTCTGTTTCTGAACACTCAATTTGATTCCATTGGTCAGTATCTCTGTCCATATGCCAGTACCATGCTGTTTTGAGCACTGTAGCTTTGTAATATGCTTCAAAGTCAGGTAATGTGAGACCTCCCACTTTGTTCCTCTTTCTCAAGACATTTTTGGCTATTCAGGGCACCTTGCCCTTCCAGATAAATTTGGTTATTGGTTTTTCTATTTCTGGAAAGTAAGTTGTTGGGATTTTAATTGGTATTGCATTGAATCTATAAATCAGTTTAGGTAGAGTTGACATCTTAATTATATTTAGTCTTCCAATCCATGAACACGGTATGTTCTTCCATTTTTAGGTCCTGTTCAATTTCTTTTAGCAGTTTCTTATAGTTTTCTTTGTATAGGCCTTTTGTGGCCTTTGTTAAGTTTATTCCTATATACTTGATTCTTTTGTAAGTGGAATTGTTTTTTATTTCTTCCTCTTGTTACACATTGCTTGTGTATAAGAACACTACAGATTTTTGCCTGTTGTTCTTGTAGCCTGCAACTTTGCTGTATTCATGGATTAGCACTAATAGCTTTGCTGTAGATTTTTCTGGGTTTTCTACATATAGAATCATGTCATCTGCAAACAGTGAACATTTTACTTCTTCCTCTCCAATTTGAATGCCCTTTATTTCTTTTTCTTGCCTAATTGCTCTAGTTAGAACTTCCAGCACAATTTTGAATAACAATGGAGACACTGTGCATCCTTGTCTTGTTCCTAATTTCAGAGGGAAAGCTTTCAGTCTCTCCCCATTAAGTACAATGTTAGCTGTGAGTTTTTCATATACTAACTTTATCATATTGAGAAAATTCCCTTCTATTTCTATCCTTTGAAGTGTTTTCATCGAGAAACGATGTTGAATTTTGTCAAATGCCTTTTCTGCATTGATCAAGATGATCATGTGTTTCTTCTGCTTTGATTTATTGATGTGGTACATTACATTAATTAATTTTCTTATGTTGAACCAGTCTTGCATACCTGGGATAAATACCACTTGGTCATGGTGTATAATTCTTTTAATGTGCTGCTGGATTTGATTTGCAAGTATTTTGTTGAGCATTTTTGCATCTATATTCATTAAAGAGATTGGTCTCTAATTTTCTTTTTTTGTAGTATCTTTGCCTGATTTTGGTATTAGGGTGATGTTGGCTTCATAGAATGAGTTGGGTAGCTTTCCCTCCTCTTCAATTTTTTGAAGAGTTTGAGCAGGATTGGTATTAATTGTTTCTTGAATGCTTGGTAGAATTCACATGTGAAGCCATCTGGTCCTGGGCTTTCCTTTTGGGGAGCTTTTAGATGACTGACTCAATCCCTTTACTTGTGATTTGTTTGTTGAGTTCGTCTATTTCTTCTCAGGTCAATATTGGTTGTTTATGCTTTTCTAGGAAGTTGTCCATTTTGTATAAGTTGTCTAGTTTATTAGCATATAGTTGCTCGTAGTATCTTCTCATTATCTCCCTTATTTCTGCAGGGTCAGTCATTATGTTTCCCTTCCCGTTTCTGATTGCATTTCTTTGCATCCACTCTCTTTTTTTTGTTAGCTTAGCTAGGGGTCCATCAAGTTTGCTGATTTTCTCAAAGAACCAGCTTCTGATTTTGTTGATTCTCTCTATTGTTTTCCTGTTTTCAATTTCATTTATTTCTGCTCTAATCTTTGTTATTTCTTTCTTTCTGTTTGCTTTGGGGTTAGTTTGCTGTTCTTTCTCTAGTTCCTCCAGGTGGACAGTTAATTCCTCAATTTTTTCCCTCTCTTCTCTTTTAATATAGGTGTTTAGGGCAATAAATTTCCCTCTCAGCATTGCCTTTGCTGAATGCCATAAATATTGATATGCTGTGTTTTCACTGTCATTTGCCTTGAGATATTCACTAATTTCTTTTGTAATTTCTTCCTTTACCCACTGGTTTTCTAAGATTGTGTTGTTTAGTCTCCATATCTTTGTCAATTTTACAACCTTCTGACTGTTATTTATTTCCAACTTCATTTTGTTGTGATTCGAGAAAGTGTTTTTTATAATATCAATATTTTTATATTTGTTGAGACTTGCTTTGTGACCAAACATGGTCTATTATAGAGAATGTTCCATGAGCACTTGAGAAAAATGTGTATCCTGCTGTTGTGGGGTGTAGTGTTCTATAAATGTCTGTCAAGTCTAGCGCATTTATCATACAATTCAACATCTCCATTTCCTTATTGATCCTCTGTCTAGATGTTCTATCCATTGATGAGAGTGGTGTACTGAGGTCTCCAACTATTATTGTGGCATTATCTACTTCTCCTTTCAGTGTTCTCAGTGTTTGCCTCATGAATTTTTGGGCACACTGGGTTGGTGCATAAATATTTCTGATTGTTATGTTTTCTTAATGAATTGACCCTTTTATTAATATATAGTGTCCTTCTCTGTCTCTTTTAATTGTTTTACTTTTGAAGTCTACTTTGATATTAATTTAGCTACTCCTGCTTTTTTCTGGTTGCTGTTTGCATGAAATACCTTTTTCTAACCTTTCACTTTCAGCCAATTTTTGTCCTTGTGTCTAAAGTGAGTTTCTTGTGGACAGCATAAAGATGGGTCCTGTTTTTTAGTCCATTCTGCCAGTCTGTGTCTTTTTATTGGGCAGTTTAATCCATTAACATTTAGTGTTATTACTGTAAGGACAGTACTTTCTTCTACCATTTTGTCTTTTGTATGTCATGTCTTATTTTTTCCTTTCCCTCTTTTTACGCTTCCTGATAATATTCATTTCTACTCTCTTCTCCAAACCTCTTTCTCCTGTCTTTTCCTTTCAGCCTGTAGCACTGCCTTTAGTATTTCTTGTAGTGCTGGTCTCTTATTCACAAACTCTCTCAGTGTCTGTTTGTCTGAAAATATTTTAATCTCTCCCTCATTTTTGAAGGGTGGTTTTGCCAGATATAGAACTCTTGGTTGGCAGTTCTTCTCTTTCAGTATCTTAAATATATCATACCACTGTCTTCTTGCCACCATGGTTTCTGTGGAGAAATCTGTACATAGTCTTATTGAGCTTCCCTTGTATGTAATGGATTGCTTGTCTCTTGCTGCTTTCAGAATTCTCTCTTTGTCTTTGACATTAGACAATCTGATCAGTAAGTATCTTGGAGTAGGTCTATTGGGGTCTATCCTGTTTTGGGTGTGCTGTACTTCTTGAATCTGTAATTTTCTGTCTTTCAGAAAAGTTGGGAAATTTCTGTGAATATTTCTTCTATTTTTCTTTCTGCCCCTTTTCCCCTGTCTTCTCCCTCTGGGACACCCATAACACGTATATTTATGCACTTCATGTTGTCACTCAGTTCCCTAATGCCCTGCTCATATTTTTCCATTCTTTTCACCATCTGTTCTTTTGTGTGTATGAATTCAAATGTCTTGTCTTCCAATTCACTTATCCTTTCTTCTGCCTGTTCAAATCTACTGTTGTATCCCTCCATTGTCTTTTTCATCTCCTCCATTATGCCCTTCATTCCCATAAGCTCTCCCATTTGTTTTTTCAATTTTATGAAGTCTTCTTTATGGTCATCTGGTATCTTCCTTATATCCTTCATCTCTTTTACTATATCTTCCCTCAGTTCATTGACTTGATTTTTGTATTGATTTAGGAAATGTGTTTGAACATTTTTAATTAGTTCTTCCTTCAGTTCATTGAATTGATTTAGCATTAGTTGTCTTAACTCCTGCATCTCGGTTGAGCTATTAGTTTGTTCTATTGGCTGGTCCATATTTTTGTGTTTCCTAGTATGGCTTGTAATCTTGAGCTGTCTAGGCATCTGACTTTCTTGATTAGTGGATTATGGAGCTCATTTTCTCTCTTTTACCTAGGATTTTCTTGTTGGTTGGCTTTATTCTCTAATGTCTGGTGTTTAGTTCAGCTTATTCTAGGCCTCTAACTTAGGTTCTATTTAGTTGATCAGAGTTTTTCACCTCTTGTTTTTTTGTTTCTTGCCCTGCCTCTATGTAGCCTTTTTGCATGAGGGTCTCCTCAGATATGGTCAACCCATCAGGTTTTCCCAGTCCAGAGGGGCCCAGGTCTCTGGAGGGGTGTATGGAGTTTCCTTGAAAATGAGACCCTCCTGTGAGATCTCTAGACTTTGTGTGTTTCCTATGCTGTCCAGCAGGTGTCACTTGCCAGCCTGCAGCTCCCCAACCAGTGTAAGGAGGTATGTGTCTTTAGTTCTTCTGGTGACCCTGACACTGTTTGGGGTATGGCTGACTGAAGCTTGTTTCTGAATTCCAGCCCCTGGTGTCTGTGTTCCCCAGAGGAGGGCTGCCACTGGAGCTGGTCCACATCCCCCTTTTCTTGGGAACTTATGGTCTTTAGCAAATATTCTCTGCCACTAGACTTATTGTTTTGTCTCTCAGAGCTCGCTTAGCCCTGCTCTTGCCTGGGCCCAAATTGCAAGTCTTTGAGGCTTTCTGTAATGGGCTTCTTAGAATAGTAATTTAAAAAAATAGTAAAAGAAAAAAAAGAAAAAAGAAAAAGAAAAAGAAAAAGTAAAACAAAAAGAAGGGCCCAGTATGGACTATTTACAGTCCTTGCAGTTCTGATGGGCTATTGAAATGCTAAAAGACAAAGAGTTGAAGGCAATTAAGGAACAATCAGGAATGCAGAGAACCTGGCTTTTCAGAGAAGGGATTTGGATTTGCATATGTGCCTGATGCTATTTGAGCCCAGTCCCTCTCTGTATTATGATCACCCCAGCTCCAAAAGTCCCTGTTTTTATTTTTGGGTTTTTTCTTTTTTGCTGTTTTTTGCTAGCCCTATCTCCTCTCTGCTGGGCTGAGTGCTCCCAGATTCTCTGGTGTCTGGTCTCAGTTTATCTATGTTTGGAGTTTTCATTCAGCAGTCTGAGTTTGTTAATCAGTGCTGCAACTGCAGTTCTCCCTCCTTGTTCCCAGCACTGACAGCCCCTTCTCCCTTATGATTGTGCCTGGCAGGGAGGCGTCTGGGCCCCCTTGCCATGAGAACTTACAGATTTCATTGATCTCAGCTGTTCCATGTGCTCCTGAGTTTTGAACAATTTACGTCCAAACTCAAATTCTTCTGCGGTGTCCAGTCCACATAGTTTCTGGCTTTCTATCAACTGCCGCAGAGGAGTAACTAAAACTCACACCTCACCACTCCACCATTTGCCCTGCCCCTCCCTTGTATTCATTTTTGAAAGATATTTTCACTGGGAAATAATTTTATGTTGATAGTTGGTTTCTTTCAATACTTTAAAGATGTTGCTCTACTTTCTTCTGGTTTCATTGTTTCTGGTGAACAATCTGTTATTCTTATCTTTGTTCCGCTGTACCTAATGTGTCTTTCTTTCTGGCTACTTTTCATATTTTTCTTTTATCACTGTTTTTGAGCAGTTAGATTATGATGTGCCTTTGTGTAATCTTCATGTTTCTTGTGCTAGGGATCCATTGAGCTTCTTTCACAAGTGGGTTTCTAGTTTCATCATATTTAGAAAATTTTCTGCTATTATTTCTATTTGCCCCCTACCACAATCATAAAGTCCCTCCCTTTGGGGTCTGCAATTACACATATACTATATGCTCTTTGAAGTTGTTGCACAATTCTCTAATGCTCTATTCATTTTTTCCCCATCTTCTTGGATGATTTCTATTGCTTTGTGCTCAAGTTCACAAATCTTTTCTTCTGCAATGTCTAATCTGCCATTAATTCCACACAGTGTAGTTTTATATGAGACATTGTAGTTTTTAATCCCTAGAAGTTCAATCATATCTTTGTTATAGCTTCCATTTTTCTATCTAACATGTCATCTAACATGTTGAACATATGAAATTCAGCTATCATAACAAATTTAATGTTGTTGTCTACTAGTGCTATCATCTGTATTAATTTTGGCTTGTTTTGACTAATTGATTTTTTCTTTTCATTATGAGTGTTATTTTCCTGTTTCTTTACATGCCTAATATTTCTATTGGATGCCAGACATTATGGTTTTTCATTTTTTAGTGTTGGATATTTTTATATTCTCTGCATATTCTTCAGCTGTGATTTAGGACACAGTTAAGTTACCTGAAAACAATTTGATTCTTTTAGGTCTTTCTCTTAAGTTTTGTTAAGCAGAACCTCTCTGGTCCTGCATTTAGTCTAGGGTTAATGCTCCCCATTACTGAGGAAAAATCCTTCTGAATTCTTTACTTGATACACTGAGAATGATGAAGTTTTGTCCACTCTGCTTGGTGGGAACAGACACAATTCCTTATTATTTGTGAGCCCCAAATAATTTTCACTCTAATTCTTTTGGGTGATTCTCTCCTAAGCATCAGGTAGTTTCCTCACATGCATGCAATGACCTTCTGCATTTTTCTGGAGACCTTTCTCATCACCGTTCTTTCCTCTCTGATACTCTGCTTGGTAAACTCAACTTTTCCATAATCCAAGTTCCTTCTCTTAAATTCAGAGAGAGCACCATGGCTGGGCAAATCTCCTGAGGCAGTAAACTTGGGCAATCATAGGATCGTCTCATTTGTTTCCTGTTTCTCAGGGATCACTCTCCAATGTTGCCAATGTCCAATGACTTGAGAATCATTGATCCATACATTTTACCTGACTTTTTTAGTTGTTTCACATGGATGAGTAAATCCAGTCCCTGTTATTCTATCTCAGCTTGAAATAGATGTGTCCTCAGAATAGAATTTTAGTTCCTTTTTAGTTTTTCTGTTTTTAATATTATGATTCCTGCTCTTATCTTTGTTATTTCCCTCCTTTTGCATACTTTGGGTTTATTTTTGCTCTTTTTATTCCAGTTACTTAAGATGGAAGTTAGACTATTTGAGACCTTTCTTTTTTATAATATAAGTATTAATGCTCTAAATTTCTTTCAAGCACTGCTTTATTGATATCCCACAAATTTTGATGTCATATTTAAATTTTTCTTTAATTCAAAATATTTCCTCATTTCCCTTGAGAGTTCCACTATGATCTATGGACTTTTTAGAAGTGTAATTTAATTTCCAAGTATTTAGAGATTTTTCTATCTTTCTTGTAATAATTTCTAGTTCAATTCCAGAGAATATACTTTTAAAATAAATTCAGTTTTATTGAAATATATTCACATACCATATAATCATGCATGGTATACAATCAACTGTTCACAGTAGCATCATATAGTCATGCACTCATCACCCCAATCTATTTTTGAACATTTTCCTTACATCAGAAAGAATCATAATAAGAATAAAAAATAAAAGTAAAAAGGAGCACCCAACTCATCCCCCCATCCCACCCTATTTTTCATTCAGTTTTTGTTCCCATTTTTCTACTCATCCATCCGTACATACATTAGATAAAGGGAGAGTAATCCACAAGGTTTTCACAATCACACTGTCACCCCTTGTAAGCTACATTGTTATACAATTGTCTTCCAGAGTCCAGACTACTGGGTTGGAGTTTGATAGTTTCAGGTATTTACTTGTAGCTATTCCAATACATTAAAACCTAAGAGGTGTTATCTATATAGTGTATAAGAATGCCCACCAGAGTGACCTCTCGACTCCATTTGAAATCTCTCAGCCACTGAAACCTTATTTCATTTCATTTCACATCCCCCTTTTGGTCAAGAAGATATTCTCAATCCCATGATGCTGGGTCCAGATTCATTCCCAGGAGTCATATCCTGCATTGCCAGGGAGATTTATACCCCCAGGAGTCAGGTCCCATGTAGGAGGGAGGGCAGTGAGTTCACATGCCAAGTTGGCTTAGCTAGAGAGAGAGGGCCACATCTGAGCAACAAAGAGGTACTCAGGGGGAGACCCTTAGGCACAATGATATGCAAGTTTAGCCTCTCCCTTGCAGTAACAAGCTTCATAAGGACAAGTCCCATGAGAGAGGGCTCAGCACATCAAACCACAGTCCTCAATGTCTGTGACAACATCAGCATCAGCACAGGTGAGGAAGTCCAAGTCTTCTGCATTTCCCCCCAGTTCCTCAGGGGGGGCTGCAAATATGTTTTTATTTTATGCCCAAATTACTTTGGGATGTGTCACTGTTTCACTCTAACCTATACAAACCTACCATATCTCGCTTCCTATTCAAAGTTCCATGTAATTGTGGTGTTTGAACAAACTGACTGTAGAGTTATAATGTTTACAAAATATAGATCCTGTACCAAATAGACATCTCTTCCCTTGGTGTCACATGGAAGTTGAAGTTTTAAAACACAATTTCAACCTTTACTGTTTGGCCTGGTTTGCCCTAGTCTTAACCAGATCTGCTTCATTCATATCACTAATTGAAGTCTGGGCTCTTTTTCAGCTTTTTTTTTTTAAACAGTTGCTGTATGCACTAATATTGACATTCATATCTACTGAGCTCTAGCTCTGAGTTTCAGGTGTCACAGTGATACCCAATGTTCCAGAGACCAATCAGGGATTAGCATCTCAAAGTTTGGAGATAGCCATTACAATTCAGGAATAGATATGACTGCTGCAAGAGCTTACAATCTAGGGACCATTACAATAATCGCCCCTGTCTTAGGCTGTGTTCTAAAATTCAATTCTGAGTTTACACATTGTAGAGTCCATATTGGGGAGGCATTATATTGTTTGCCTTTATTTCTGATGTACTTCACTCAAAATGCTGTGTACAGCATCCATTCACCTTGTTGCATATCTCACAGCTTCACACCTTCTCGTAGTTGCTCAAGAGAACATACTTTTAATTCTTCTAAATTTATTAAAGATTATTCAATGTATCAGGATACATCTTGGTGAATGTTCCATGAGTACTTGCAAAGAATGTGCATTCTGTTCCGGTTGAGTAGAGTATTCTATAAATATCAATTAGATTCAGTTCACTGATGCATCATACAGTTGTAAATTCTTGCTGTAATTTTCATTTTTTGTAGTATCTTTATCTGGCTTTGGTGTTAGGGCAATGTTGGCTTCACAGAATGAGTTAAGGAGTGGGCCCACTCTTCAAATTTTTGGAAGAGCTTGAGCAGGATTGGTACTAATTCTCTTGGAATGATTGGTAGTATTCATTGTGAAGCCATATGGTCCTGAGCATTCTTTTTAGGGAGGTTTTTGATGACTGTTTCAGTCCCTTTACTTGTGATTCATTTGTTGAGGTTTTCTACTTCTTCTAGAGTCAGTGTAGGCTGTTTTTGTGTTTCTAGGGTTTGTCCATTTCACATACATTGCCTAATTTGTTGGCATACTGTTGTTCATAGTATCCTCTTATGATCTTTTTATTTCTACAGGGTCAGTGGTAATGACACCCTCTCATTTCTATTGTATTTATTTGAACCTTCTGCCACTTTATGCATTTTTATTGTGAACTTAACATATATACATAACAGTGATAACTTTCAAATTACAGTGTAACAAGCAGTTAGAGAGCAAATTTCAAAGAGTCATGGGTCACAGTTCCACAACTTCAGCTATTTCTATCATTGTAAAATATAAAATACATACAGAAAGATGTTAACTTTTGATGTACAGCTCAACAAGAAGTTATATAGGTAATTTCAAAAATTCTTATGGGTTACAGTTCCACAGTTTCAGTTCTTTCCTTATTTTGTAATATAGGGTATATATAGAAAGGTGAAGACTTTCAAAGCACAATTCAATGAGTAGCTATAGAGCAAATTTCAAAGGATGGCATAGGTTACAGTTCTACAATGTCATTTACCTCCTTCCATCCTTCCAGCTATTCCAACACCCCAGCATCTAAATATATATATATGTATATTTGTTTATAAAGTTTCAGTATTCATAGACCTTTGTTAAATCTTATCTTGTTTGTTGCTACTGCTTCCTTTCACTTAATCCCTTTCTCCATCTTCAGGGGTGTCTAGGCAGTGAGCACCCTAACTTTTTCATATTGAAATGGAATGTCAAAAGCATGGGGTAGGAGGCTGCATCAGATTGTTGTTCTTAAAGAGGTTGTTGCCTCTGGGTTTTAGGACTTGTGTGGCATAGGAACACTCTGGCGGATTTAAGTTTCTGAAACTTAGTGAGTGTATCTTTTATAGTATCTCAGGTAGGTACCTAGGTATTTAGGAACTACTTTTGGTAAGGGCATGGCACACTGTGCCCATTTGGGATGTCTACCTGGAGCTTGCATAAGAGAAATCTCCAGGATAGCCTCTTGACTCTATTTGGGATCTCTCAGCCACTGTGACCTCAGCCTGCTGCCTTTCTTTTTTCCCCTTTCAGTCAAGTAGGCATTTTCAATCTCTCATTACTAGGGCCAGGCTCATTTCTGGGAGTCATGTCCCATATTACCAGGGAGAGCCATTCCCCTGGGAGTCATGTCCCTCATAGGTGGGGAGGTTAATGAATTTATTTGCTCAGTTGGGCTTAGAGAGAGAAAAGCCACATCTGAGCAACAAAAGAGGTTCCCTGGAGGTGCCTCAGGTATAATTATAGGGGGGCTCTGCCTCCCATTTACAACCCTAAGCTTCACAAGAGCATGGCTCAAATCAAGGGCTTGATTTATTAAGTAGTGTGGTCCCAATTTCACTTAATATATATTCTAAGATAAATGATCAGTTTCTTACATTATCTTCACTTAATTGTACAATCATCATCACTCTCAACTTTAAACAATTATCATAACATAATACATCCCAGAGCTCTTATTAGCTGCTAATTATTCATCCCTAGTATTAGTCCAGTGTTGTTAAGATATTACTATTAAATATAGTCTTTAATATCTAATGGGTAGTTTTTCCATATACCACTCTGTTGTTAACCCTCTGCACCAAAGTTATACCTTATAAGTTATACCTTATAAGTATATCATGCTAACACTAATTTAGGTTTGTATTGCTACTCTGTGGGTTACATGCCTTTAAACCACCATCAATGAAAATGTTCACCTTTAATGCATCACCGATACTTATAATCCCATTAATGAACCATAGTCACACCTGATCATTCCCACACCATTAAGTTCACCCTCATTATCAAATCTGTACATATTAATTATCATTCCCCCTTCACTAGCTATTGTCTTCCTCTAGGTCCCCTATATTCTACATTATAAGACACTTATTTTACATTTTTCATGGAGTTTACATTGGTGGTAATGTACAATATCTCTCCTTTTGTGTCTGGCTTATTTCACTCAGCATGTCTTCAAGGTTCATCCATGTTGTCATAAGTTTTATGACCTCATTCCTTCCTACTGTTGTGTAGTATTCCATCAAGTGTATATGCCACATTTTGTTTATCCACTCGTCTGTTGAAGGTCACTTGGATTGTTTCCATCCTTTGGCAATTGCAAATAATGCCACTATGAACATTGGTGTGCAAATATCTGTTCAGGTCACTTATTTCACATTTTCTGGGTATACACCAAATAGTTGAATTGTCAGGTCATAGGGTAAAATGATATCTAGTTTTCTGAGGAACTGCCTAACAGTCTTCCAGAGTGGCTGTACCATTATACAGTCCCACTAGCAATGAATAAGAGTCCCAAATTCTCTACATCCTCTCCAGCACTTTTGGCTTCCTGTTTGTTTCAGGCAGCCATTCTTATTGGTGTGAGATATCACATTGTGGTGTTGATTTGCATCTTCCTAATAGCTAGTGAAGATGAATATTTTTCATGTGTTTCTTAGCCATTTGTATTTCCTCTTCAGAAAAATGTCTTTTCATATCTTGTGCCCATTTTATAATTGGGCTGTTTGTACTATTGTCACTGAGTTGTAGGATTTCTTTGTAGATGCAAGATATCAGTCTCTTATCAGATACATGGTTTCCAAATATTTTCTCCCATTGCATTGGCTGCCTGTTCACCTTTCTGACAAATTCCTTTGAGGTACAGAAGCTTTTGATTTTGAGGGGCTCCCATTTATCTATTTTTTCTTTTGTTGGTTGTGCTTTGGGTGTAAGGTCTAAGAAGGAACCTCCTAATACTAGGTCTTGAAGATGTTTCCCTACATTATCTTCTAGGAGTTTTATGATACTGTCTCTTATATTGAGGTCTTTGGTCCACTCTGAGTTAATTTTTCTACAAGGTGTGAAGTAGGGGTCCTCTTTCATTATTTTGGATGTGGATATCCAGTTCTCCCAGCCCTATTTGTTGAAGAGACCGTTCTGTGCCAGTTCAGTGGACTTGGGGGCCTTATCAAAAATAAGCTGACTGTGGATCTGGGGGTCTATTTCTGAATTACCAATTGGATTCCATTGGTCAATATGTCAATCTGTGTACCAATATCATGGTGTTTTGACTACTGTGGCATTATAATAGACATCAATGTCAGGAAGTATAAGTTCTCCCACTTTGATTTTCTTTTTTAGAATGTTTTTAGCAATTGAGGCCCCTTTGCCTTTCAAATAAATTTGATAACTAGCTTTTCCAAGTCTGCAAAGTAGGTTGTTGGAATTTTGATTGGAATTGCATTGAATCTGTAGATCAATTTTGGTAGGATTGATATCTTAACATTTGTCCTTCCTATCCATGAACACATAATACCTTTCCATCTCTATCAGTCCTCTTTTATTTCTTTTAGTAAAGTTATGTAATTTTCTCTGTATAGTTCTTTTACATCCTTGGTTAAGTTTATTCCTAGGTACTTGATTTTTTTAGTTGCTATTGTGAATGGAATACTTTTCTTGCATGTCTCTTTGGTTAGGTCATTTCTATTGTATAAGCATATTACTGACTTGTGTGCATTAATCTTGTATCCTGCCACTTTGCTGAATTTATTAGCCCAAGTAGTTGTGTCATTAATTTCTCAGTTTTTTCCAAATATAAGATCATATCATCTGCAAATTATGACAGTTTTACTTCTTCCTTTCCAATTTGGATGACTTTTATTTCTTTGTCTTGCCAGATTGCTTTAGCTAGAACTTCTAGCACAGTGTTGAATAATAGTGGTGACAGCAGGCATCCTTGTCTCATTCCTGATCTTAGAGGGAATGCTTTCAGTCTCTCATCATTGAGTACTATGCTGGCTGTGGGTTTTTCACATATGCCCTTTATCATATTGAGGAAGTTTTCTTCAATTCCTAATTTTTGAAGTATTTTTTTATCAAAAAGGATGTTGATTTTTGTTGAAAGCTTTTTCAGCGTCTATTGAGATGATCATTTGATTTTTCCCTTTTGATTTGTTAATGTGTTATGTTACATTGACTGATTCTTATGTTGAACCACCCTTGCATGCCTGGGATGAACCCCACTTGGTCATGGTGTATGATATTTTTCAATGTGTCTTTGGAATCAATTTGTTAATATTTTTGCTGAGAATTTTTGCATCCATATTCATTAGGGAGATTGACCTGTAGTTTTCCTTTCTTGTAGAATCTTTATTTGCTTTCGGTATTAGAGTGATGTTGGCTTCATAAAATGAGTTAGACAGTTTTCCATTTTGTTCAGTTTTTTGAAAGAGTTTGAGTAGGAATGGTGATGTCAGTTCTTTTTGCAACTTTGGCAAACTTCCCCTGTGAAGTCATCTGGCCCTGGGCTTTTATTTGTAGGAAGCTTTTTGATGACTGATTGGATCTCTTGTGATTGGTTTGTTGAGATCTTCTATTTCTTCTCTGGTTAGTTTAGGCTGTTCATCTGCTTCCAGGAAATTATCCATTTCCTCTAAATTGTCCAGTTTGTTGGCATGTAGTTTTTCATAGTATCCTCTTATGACTTTTTAAATTTCTTCAGGATCCACAGTAATGTGCATCCTCTCATTTATTATATTGCTTATTTGGGTTTCCTCTCTGTTTTTACTTTGACAGTCTAGCTAAGGTTTTGTCAATCTTGTTGACCTTCTCAAAGAACCAACTTTTGGTTTTGTTTATTCTCTCTATTTTGTTTTATTCTCCATATCATTTATTTCTGCTTTAATCCTTGTTATTTCTTTTCTTGTACTTGCTTTAAGAGTAGTTTGCTGATCATTTTCTAGCCTCTTCAATTGTTCCATTAGTTGTTTGATTTTAGCTCTTTCTTCCTTTTTAATATATGCATTTACAGCAATAAATTTCCCCCTCAATACCACCTTCACTGCATCCCATAAGTTTTGATATGTTGTGTTCTCATTTTCATTTGTCTCTAGTTATTTAGCAATTTCTCTTGCAATTTCTTATCTGACCCACTGATTGTTTAGGAGTGTGCTGTTTAATCTCCAGATATTTATGAATGTTCTAGATCTTTGATGATTATTGATTTCTAGTTGCATACCATTGTGGTCAAAGAAAGTGCTTTGAATAATTTCAATCTTTTTAAATTTATTGAGGTTGTTTTATGCCCCAGCATATGATATATCCTGGAGAAAATTCCATGAGCACTAGAGAAGAATGTATATTCTGGTGATTTGGGATGTCATGCTTTATATGCCTGTTAAGTCTAATTCATTTATCACATTGTTTAGGTTCTCAACTTCCTTATTGATCCTCTATCTGGTTGATCTATCTATAGGAGAGAGTGGTGTATTTAAGTGTCCCATGATTATTGTGGATAAATCTATTGCTTCCTTCAGTTTTGTCAATGTTTGTCTCATGTATTCTGGAGCACCTTGATTGAGTGCATACAAATTTATGATTTTTATTTCTTCTTGTTGAATTGTCCCTTTTATTGGTATATAGTGTCCTTCTTTGTCTCTTATGATGTCCTTGCATTTAAAGTCTATTTTATCCGAAATTAGTATTGATACCCCTGTTTCCTTTTGGCTGTAGCTTGTGTGGAATATTTTTTCCCATCCCTTCACTTTCAATCTCTGTGTTGCTGGGTCTAAGATGAGTCTCTTGTAAACAGCATATTAATGGTTCATATTTCTTAGTACATTCTGCCAATCTATATCTTTTAATTGGGGAGTTTAATCCATTCACATTCAATGTTATTAACGTGAAGGCAGTTCTTAAAACAGTCATCTTATCCTTTGGTTTTTATTTGTCAGATCTATTTTCTCCCTCTCTCTCTCTATTTCCTTTAAGTTATGTTTACTAATACTCTTCAGTTCTGTGTCCTTCTCCAGGCCTCTCTCTCCTGTCTTTTTTCTCAGCTGGTAGAGCTCACTTTAGTACTTCTTGTAGGGCATGTCTCTTGTTAACAAATTCTCTCAGCATTTGTTTGTCTGTGAAAATTTTAAGCTTTCCCTCAATTTTGACAGAGAGCTTTGCTGGATAAAGAATACTTCTTTTGCAATTTTTCTCTTTCAGAATTTTAAATATATCATACCACTGCCTTCTCGCCTCCATGGTGGCCACTGAGTAGTCACTACTTAATCTTATGTTGTTTCTCTTGTATGTGGTAAATTCCTTCTCAATTGATGCTTTCAGAACTTTCTCCTTCTCTTCAGCATTTGACAATCAGATCAGAATGTTTTGGAGTAGGTTTATTTGGATTTATTCTATATGGAATTCACTGGACATCTTTGATTTGCATAGTTATGTCATTTAGAAGGGTTGGGAAGTTTTCCCCAACAATGTCTTTGAATACTTTTCCTAGACCTTTACTCATCTCTTCACCTTCTTGAACACCAATGATTCTTATATTTTTATGCTTCATGTTGCCCATAATTTCCCTGAGATCCATTTCAAATTTTTCAATTTTTTCGCATTTTTTCTTTTGTGCTTTCACAATCCATTGCCCTGTCCCTGAGTTTGCTAATTTGTTCCTCTACCTCTTGATATCTGCTGTTATGTGTCTCAAGAATATTTTTAATTGGATCAACATATATTTTATTTCCATAAGATCTGCTATTTTTAATTTACTCTTTCAAATTCTTCTTTGTGCTCTTCTAGGATCTTCTTCACATCCTTTGTTTCTTCAGCCATGACACTGATGTTTGTGTATACTTCTTTGATTAATCACTCCAAGTTCTGTGTCTCCTCTGGCTTTTTAATTTGGGTGATTGTGTTATCCATATCTTCTGCTTTCTTCATGTGCTTTGTAATTTTCTTTTGTTTTTGGCATCTTGACATTTGCTTATCTTGATAGGGTTCTTTTAGGATATGCAGGATTATTGGAACATTTATCTATAATGTGGAAAATCTACAGCTTGGTGGAGTGCACTTTCCCTGACCTACCAGCAGATGACGCTCTTGAGCTACCTCTTATCTGCAAGCCAGCTTTCCACCAATTTTGTCTATGCACTGAGTGGGGTTCCAAACCATGTGGAAGTCCAATGAGTGTACCCATTCTCCATGTGCACTGGGGACTGCCAGCCCTGTGGGTGGGGAGCATGTCCTGTGCAATTTGGCAGAGAGTCTGTTCCAGGACATAGTGGTCCCATCTGTTCCCAGGGCTGCAGGTGGAGTACTCTGGTGCTGAAGAGCTATGCATCTCAGCTTCCAGCTCAAATACCCCACAGTCCCTGTCTGCCATGCACCTGCATGTCCCTAGGGTTGGGGGAGGGCTCCTGGCAGTGCTGTGTGGTGCCCTTGCCCCTAGGCTGTGCACACCACAGGCTTCCCTGGAGGAAGAGTGGACACTGTCACAAGCCTACCAAATCCCAAATTCCCTCAAGGAAGCTGTTGGCCAAGAGGTTGTGAAGGGTCATCTCTCCAGCCAACTGCAAAGATGGCTGCACAGGGTATGGAAAGCTGCCTCCTTCCATGTTTGTCTGCCTGCTCCAACAATCAATCCCTGGCATGGGGGCTCTTGGCTGTGGGTCTGAAAAGGGTTATCACCCAAGCCAAGTGCTGAGGAGGGTTCCTGGGGAATAGAAGGCTGCTCCATGCTTGTTAGCTACCTCCAACTACCCATTCCCCAGTGGCATTCTGGGCCAAACACTCACCATTCTTAAACAGAGTCAGCTTCTCCAAGTACACAGTTACTATGGTTTTAGAAGTCTGTGCCCAGCTGGTGGAACCCTGGAACTTCTGTTCTGGAGCACTTTCTGTCCTTTATCTAGTGTTTTTCATGGAGGAGAACTTTGCTCTGTCTCTCCTAATCTGCCATCTTCCTGGAATTTCCCCATCTTCTCTTTTTGTCTTTCTCTATCTAGCTAAGGGTTTGTCAATTTTATTGACCTTCTCAAAGAACCAGCTTTTGGTTTTATTGATTCTCTCTATTGTTTGTGTTCTCAGTTTCATTTATTTCTGCTCCAATCTTTAGATCTTTCCTTCTGCTTGTTTTGGGATTACTTTGCTGTTCTTTTTCTAGTTTCTCTGGATGTTGAGTTACTTATTTTACTTTAGCTCTTTATTCCTTTTTAATGTAGGTGTTTAGAGCTATAAATTTCCCTTTCAGCACTGCTTTCACTGCATCCCATAAGTTTTGATATGTTGTCAATTTCATTTGTCTCAAGATATTTACTGATTTCTCTTGCAAGTTCTTCTTTGACCCAGTGATTAAGTGTGTGTTGTTTAACCTCCAATATCTGTGAATTTTTCAGTTCTCTGGCTTTCAATTATTTCCAGCTTTATTCCATTATGGTCAGAGAAAATGCTTTGTATAATTTCAATCTATTAAAATTTATTAAGACCTGTTCTGTGCCCTGGCATATGGTCTACCCTTGAGAATGTTACATGAGAACTTGAGAAAAATTTATTACCCTGCCATTTTAGGGTACAATTTTTAATATATGTTTGTTAAGTCTCATTCATTTATCATGTTATTTAGGTTCTCTATTTCCTTTTTGAGCCTCTGTTTAAATGTTCTATCTATTGAAAATAGTGATGTGTTGAAGTGCCCCCACTATTATCATAGAGAAGTCTATTACTACCTTAAATTTTGCCAGTGTTTGCCTCATGTACTCTGGGGCACTTTGATTAGGTGCATAGATATTTATGACTGTTACTTCTTGATGAATTTCTGCTTTTATTAATAGCTAATGCCTTTCTTTGTCTCATAAAATTTTGCATTTAAAGTCTATTTTGTCTGATATTAGTATAGATACCCCAGCTTTTTATTTTCCTTAGGCTACTGTTTGCATGGAATACCTTTTTTTCCAGCCTTTCACTTTCAACCTGTTTTTGTCTTTGGGTCTAAAATGGGTCACTTATAAATAGCGTATAGATGAGTCTTATTTTTTTAAATAAATTCTGCCAATCCATGTCTTTTGATTGGGCAGTTTAATCCATTAAAAATCAATGTTATTATGGTAAAGGCAGCACTTATTTCAACAATTTTGTCCTTTGGCTTTTATTTGTCATATCTATTTTTTTAAATCTATTTTTATCCTTTTAGTTACCCTTACTGATAATCTTCATTTCTATACCCTCTTCCAAGCCTCTCTCTTCTATCTCCTCTTTTCAGCCAGCAGACCTCCCTTTAGTATTTCTTGTTTGGGAAGGTCTCCTTTAATGAACTCTCTCAGCTTCTGTTTATCTGTAAATATTTTAAACTCTCCCTCATTTATGAAAGTCAGCTTTGCTGAATAAAAATTGTTGACTGGCAATTTTTCTCTTTCAGTATCTTAAATATTTTGTATCCCTGTCTTCTTGCCTCCATAGTTTCTGATGAGTAATCTGTACTTAGTCTTATTTGGCATCCCTGGTATGTGATGAGTCACTTTTCTCTTGCTGCTTTCAGAATTCCCTCTTTCTCTTTGGCATGTGACAGTCTGATTAGTATGTCTTGGAGTGGGTCTCTTTGGATTTTTTTTCTGTTTGGAGTATGTTGGGCTTCTTGGATCTGCATAGTTATGTCTTTTATAAGGGTTGGGAAATTTTGGGCCATTATTTCCTCAAATATTCTTTCTGGTTCCTTTACCTTCTCTTCTCTTTCTGGGAGATACAAAATGTGTTATGTTTGTGTGCTTCATGTAGTCAGGCATTTCGTTAAGAACTTTCTCAAAATTTCCCATTCTTTTCTCCATCTGTTCTTTTGTCTGTTCAAATTCAGATGCTCTGTCTTCTAGCTCATTGATTCTTTCTTCTGCTTCTTCAAATCTGCTGTTTTGTCTCTACTGTATTTTTCATTTCATCTATAGTGCCTTTCATTTCCATTAGATCTGTTATTTTTCTTTGTATGCTTTAAAATTCTTCTTTAATAAAGAGATAAAGGTATCTCTTTAATTATCTCCTTGAATTAATTTAGGATATTTGTTTGAACATCTTTGATTAGGTGTTCCAAATTCTATATCTCCTCTGACTTTTTAATTTGTTCCTTTGAATAGGACATATCTTCCCACATTTTAGTATGTCTTTTTTGTTGACACCTGGGCATCTGATTATCTTGTTGGGTTTACTCTGAAGGTCAGTTTCCCTCTTTTGTCTTAAGATATTTTGTTGACTGGGTTTGTATTAAAATGTTCCTTCTTTGACAGTTGGTTTGTCAGTGTTTCCCAGCCAAAACAGGGCCAGGTACGTGTGCAGGAAGCATATACCAGATCCATTGGGCCCTGGGAGAGGATTGGGAAAGACCCCAAAAAGTCTTTTTATTTTTTCCTTTCACATCAACATGCTGCACTTTCTGGCCTGCCCAGCAGATGGCACTCATTGGTTACCTATTCCCCTCAGCCCTATGAAGGCAGGTGGTTATGGCTGTTTGCCAGTTCCACCTCTGATGCAGTCAAAACAGTGGCACCCAGTGGTGTCTGACCAGCAAAGGCTGAAACTGTGGTTATCCCATGTTCTAACTTCACCAGCCAATATCTGGCTCATTGTTGGGCTGTGTCCTCCCTCTGTGTTTGGGGCAGAGGGCTACACAGCCATCCCAGTCCAAAGCCACCCCCCAGGCAAGGATCAGACCACCCACTGCTGCATCCCTCAAGGGTGGGGGATGGGCACCAGAGGCCGCAAATAGAATTCTAACAGTCTCTGATCACAGTGTCTCAGTCTCTTCATCCCACACTTCCCTGGATGTTGTACTGAACTCCCTTGGTCTCTGTATCTCCCAAACAGTTGATTACAACAGTTTTTGCCTGGCTACTCACTCCTGATATTTTGCTCTTTTTTTAAGTCAGTGTTTATGGAGTCCTTCTCCAGGCTCTACCATCCTCCAGAGTTCTAAGCAAGTGAGATTTGTCCTTTTATTTGCTGAATCTCTGGGAAAGTTTTTTCAGGGGATGTCTTACATCACCATGTTGATGATATCACTCTCTATGAATTTTTAAGTTTTTCTGTTAGGTGTATTTTCATTTAGGAGTATGTCTTCTTGGTAAATTGACCCTTTTATCATTATGTAATGTTCTTTTTTATCCCTGGAAATTTTCTTTGCTCTGAAGCCTACTTTTGCTGATATCAATATGGCCCCTCCAACTTTCTTTTGATTAGTATTTTTATGGTATATCTTTTCCCAACCTTTTACTTGTAGCCTCTCTAATATAACTGTATTGGTAGTGAGTCTCCTGTAGACAGCATATAGTTGGGCCATGTTGTTCCATCCTGCTTTGCAATCTGTGGATTTTAATTAGTGTATTTAGATCATTTACATTTAATGTACTTATTAATATGTATGGATTTAGGTATAACATTTTATTTTCTGTTTTTTTCTCAGTTTTTCATTCAACTGTTTCCCCCTTTGAGTTATTTGTGCATTTTAAAATATTCCATTTAATTTAACAATTACGTTTTTACTATATCCTTTTATATATTTTTAGTGGTTGTTCTAGGGATTGCAATATGCAACTTTTACAGTAAACTTAGAGTCAATATTTTACTTCAAGTGGAATATAGAAAATTTACCATTGCCTAGGTCCCTTTACCTTCTACCCTTTATGTTGTATTTGTCTTACATATTATTTAAATCTACATTAAAAATACTATCAGACAATGTTATTGTTTTTGATTTACACTGTCAAAGATATTTTAAAGAACTTGGGAAAAGAATCTATTATATTAATCCAGATATTTACCAATTCTGTTGTTCTTCCTTTATTCATGGTATTCCAAGTTTCCTTTTGGTACTTTTTCCATTCTGTCTGAAGAACTTCCTTTGGTAATTATTTTAGAGCAGGTCTGCTAGCAGTGAATTCTATTAGTTTTCCTTCATCTGGGAATGTTTTTATTTTACCTTCATTCCTGAAGGATAGTTTCACTGGTCTAAAATTCTGAATTAACCATTCTTTACTTTCAGCACTTTGAAAATGTTTTCCCACTTCCTGACCTCCATGGGTTTTTATGAGAAATCCACAGTAATATGAATCATTGTCCACCTATAAGTAATGTGCCCTTTTTTCTCATATTTAATTTTCAACAGTTTTATTATGAATAGACTGAGCATGGATTCCTTTGCTTTTGTCATTTTTGAGGTAGGCTTGTGTCTTTTACC
This sequence comes from Choloepus didactylus, assembly GCF_015220235.1. NCBI lineage: Eukaryota > Metazoa > Chordata > Mammalia > Pilosa > Megalonychidae > Choloepus > Choloepus didactylus. The sequence goes on along the minus strand of NC_051334.1, from coordinate 46,295,850 downwards.
ATATTTGGGGAGTTTTCAACCATTATTTCTTCAATGATTTTTCAGTCCCACACTTTTTCCTCTACTTCTCAAACTCCAATAACACAAATGTTAGACTTTTGGATATTGTCCCACAGGTCCCTGAAGCTCTGTTCAATTTTTTCCTGTGTTATCTCCATTCTGCTATTGTGCATATCCAGTGAGTTTTTTTTCACATTTCAGTTATTATAGTTTCTAGTTACACAATTTCTATTTGGTTCACATTCGTATCTTCTATTTATTTTCTGAGACTTTCTATCTTTCCATTTGCTTTAAGAGTCTGTCTTTACTTATCAGAGCATTTTTATAATAAGCTTTCAAAGGCCTTATCATAAATTACAACCTGAGTCACCTCTGCATTGATGTCTGTTGATCATCTCTTCCCATTAGTTGAGATTGTCTGTTTTTCAAATTCTGAGTAACTGTGCATTGTATTATATTATTCATATTTTATATTATGTTAATTGAGTATTTTAATATCCATCCCTATATTTATGAGATTCTTGCTCTTGTTTAAACCCTATGTGGGATGTTGATTTTTTAATTTTGTTTTGGCAGGCACCTAACCCAATTGTGTTTAGGCTGCAAGTTCTGACCAGTCTTCTGTGAGTTGTAGTTTCAATGTCAGTTTAATTTTCAAAGGCTTTATGATGGAATTTGGATGTGTTCTCTGTGTACATCACCCAGGGTCAGTCTGGGATGTTGGTGGTGTTCTAACCTGTAGCTCAGTTCTCAAAGTCTATAGTATGCTTTTTAGTGTCAGATCCACACATGTGCAGCTCAGATGAAAGCCCAGGAGTTCATAAAAATCTTACAGGGTTGCTTTCCAAAGTTTCTCTGTCTCCACCATATCTTCTGCACTTTCCTGTTCCATGGGGCTCCCCTTTGCAGTTCTCCTACTGAAAAGCTGGGATTTCTTTTTATTTTTTATTTTTTATTTATTTATTTTTTTTTTTGCCCTGCTGTGCTGAGCACTTCCCATGACTGTGCCCCTATTAGGGGCTGAGTGACAGGATAACAGATAGAGGGAAAAGAAACAATTAGGCTTTGTTCCACTCTCTCAGGACTAAAGCTCCTCTGATAGGAGAGGAAGGTTTTCCTTCTTCAGTGTTTTGGTTCCTGTAAGCTCCATTGCCCCTGCTATTTCTAATGCCATCATAACTGCCACCACAAGATTGCTTAGGGGCTGGGAAAAAGAGAAGGGAGAAAAATTTAAATTAAATTTTAAAATTGGGGATTTCCCCATCCATTCTGAGTGTTAGGCTACCACTTCCCCACTCTTCATGCCAGAACTAGAGGACTTCTCTTGGAGCTTTCTCTGTCTGAGCTGATGCTGACCTCCAGGTGTCAGGCTTTGTTAAGTTCAATCCAGGGGACACTGGAGGAAACAAAGATGATAAACTCACCCTTGGTGCAGTAGTACTGTGAATTCTGGTGCACTTCTTAGTCCCTGCTACTATTTACTTTTCAGAGATTTCAAATAGCTGCTCCATACATTCTGACCATCTTTTATAACTACACTCACTGAGAGAGACAGTGTGGAATATGCTTACTCCATCTTACTCAGAATCTCTCAAAATGGAATTTGTAAAAGATTTCAGATGCATGATAGAGGCATATATTTGAAAGATACTACGCTGAGAATCAGAAGTCCTGGATTCTAATCTTGGATTTTCTACCAGTTACTAGTTTGAATCTGGACAACCTTTGCCACACATATAAAGTGGATAAATACTTTATCTAACTCTGGTTTTCTGTGCTTCTCATATGGGCAAAAGGAAATGTGAACTTGGGTTGGGAACCAGCTGAGAAGAAGAAAGATGAAAGTAAAGGCAGTCATAAGGTTTAACCATAGTGCCCAGTTCTGCACTGCTCCAGCTTGAAATATTGGAGCATGCTCAGTTAAACTCCCACTTCCAGGATATGAGCTCAGAGCCACCATCCTTTCTTAGTGCCAAGGGTTCCTCTTTCATCTTAGAACTGTCTTGGGAGCCCTAGAGGAAGGCATCTTCATGGATGAGAGTGAAGACTTGTGGCTGGAGTTCACTCCCACTGTGGTTGGAAAGAGGGTTGTTTATCAATCAGCTATGCTACAGTAATGTTGTGAAACAAACACCCCAATTTCAGTGGCTTAAAATAACCAGCAATTTATTCTCATGGCTTTGTGGATCAGCTAACATGGCTCTGCTGATCTAGGCTGAGTTCCACTTCATGGTTCTGCTTCATGCTCTGGTGGCTGAGCCAGCACTGATTCTAACTGCAGGTCTATGGGTCAGTTGAGGTGTCTCTGCTACACATGTGTTCATTATGGGGCCCAGGTTAAAAGGACAGCATCTATTAAGGGAAGCTCTTCTCATGGTAACAATAGTGGTCCATAAGGTCAAGTGGAAATATACAAAGACTCTTTAAGGCTTAGGTTCAAAATTGGCCCATCATCACTTCTGTCCACATTGGTCAAAGAAAAATATGACAGAATCTAAAATCAAAGACCAATGAAGGGGTGAGGGTGAAGGAAGCATGAGGAATTGGTGTCAATTATTCAATCTACCACAGGTGAAATATGGCCAAATTTCCTGCCCACAAGATTAGACAACATATTCACTCAGTCCAGCACCCAGAATCCAGATGGCTATACATACTTCTCTTCCACATGTATAGGTGTATTGATAGCCTGGGGAGGTACACAAGAGTGGCAGAACCGTTATCACCTAGCTAGGTTATTTACCCAAACATTCAACAAATATTTATTGAGCACCTACTTTGTTCCAGTAATTATTAATCACTGGGAAAGCCACAGAAATTATGATAGACAAAGTTTCTGCCATGATGGAGTTCAAACAAATTTTAAATATAAGAAAATAGACAAATACATACAATGATGTCAAATACAATAAGTGTTATGAAAGAAACAAATAATGTTCTTATAACAAGAACAAATGGGGGCTTCATTAGATAAGGTGGTTGAGAGTAGCACAATGTCAGGTGAGTCATTTCAAGTATAAGAACTCCTCCAGAGAGACTGATGAGAGGAGAAGCTTCATGCTGTAAGTTAGTATTTACAAATTCTGGGGTGGATATTGGGAACAGATTACCTACCATGGGAAGCAGACCTTGGAACAAGATGCAGGGATTCTTTGTTTTAAGGGAAAATACCACCATTTATTGTTTTTACCTTGGCTGCATTAGATAGAGCCATTTGTCCTAATGTATGCAGAAGAGCCCTCTTTTCTAGGAGGAAAATCTCTAAGGAAGACCAAACAATTAATTGTTTCTGGAGAAGAATGCTTCTTGTCCTTGAGTAAGGGGATCCAATTTTTTCCACTCTTGAAAATTTGAGCTCTGTATTTACTGAGCAATCAAAGCTTTTATCAATAGCCATCAAGGGCAACCATGATGGAAAAGAAGAGAGTAAGGCATATGGGGAGGATTAAAGGAGGGGTGGGTTGGAAGTAAGAAAGTGGAAGTTGGGGGGTGGGAGTTCCTGAGCCAGGAGAGGAGGTACAGATGGAGCAGGCTGAAAGCAGGACCTCCCAGGACCTACTTTGTCATCTAACTGCCTAGGCTTTGGGGAGAGAAATATTGCACTGATTACTTCCTGGGTTTTCCAGATGTGTGGCTGAATCCATGGTACCATCTGAACATTATGCCTAGCATGGGTTGGGCTAGGAAACCCCAATTTCAGATTTACCTACTAGTCTGTAAACATCTTTTGAGAATTTAGATCAATTGCCTCAATCTTAACAACTTCTTTATTTCATTCTCTGGTATATATCAAGCAGAAGAGCATTTTCAGTAGAAAAATCACATATGGAGATTTGGTTGTCAGTCTCCTAAGGCTCTAAGATAAAAAAAATCACTTCTTTGCATAACTTCATTGGGCCTTCACGTCCTCATTTTTAAAACAAATGGGGCAGGGAAGGTGTGTGTGGATGGTCGTGTTGTCCATGTTTTGAGGGAGGTGGACAGTGTGACCACCAAACCCCAACATTCTATATTCCAGCAAGCTTGTACCAGCTCAAGTGGAATTGAGTTGTGTAGCTGAATTGTATAACTTCATTTTCCATCATGTTAGTGTGAATAAAACTAAGTATTTTTATGAATGGTATTATTGTGCTTTCCTCTTCTTTAAGCAAGAGGTGTACTTTTTAAAACTCTACCCAACAGTTTCTTCCTATCCATGCCCAGGCTGCCCTATTCTCCCAGCTCAGCTGAATGGTTCCCTCTTATTTTCTGTTCTCCCACTCCTTTGTCTGTGATCAAAGCAGGGATCCTTCGGTCCTCCAACCTGATCCTTGCTGCCGTTCTTCATCTTACATGCTCATTATTTTAGCTGTATTTTCAATGCTCCCTCATTTTCCCTCCTATGTGTCCACCCACATCTCCACCTACAGTGTCTATAATGTACTTTCTATCTACTGTGGCTTAATAAAAGGGAAATTATGCTAATTTTATTCAGAACTTTAAAAAGTAAAACCTGTACCATTATTATTCTGCCCCTCTTTTATTTATTCATTTCAAAAGAAAAAGTGTCTAATCATCTGAGAAAATTGTACTTGTACAGTTTTAACCACTTTCCTATTTTTCCTTGTAATCAAGTAGATTTTTTTCCTATCAAGTTTGGATGCAGTAAGCAAGCAAGCTTGCTGAGTAGATCAGGTTCTAATGGAATACAGACCCTGGGTCCAGGACTTTGGTATCAGCTAATGATTTTGGTGCCTGGGATATACCGTGGAGTATCTGCTGCACATACTGAATGTGTGTGTGTGTGTGTGTGGGACTTCCTGGAGACAAGTGTTCAATGCTTTGTACATAATTAAGAGCCTATAATCAGCCAGGCTGCTTCCCACACCAAATACACCTCCAAAAAGCAAGGTATCTTTGCTTATAAATGCCTACAGATAGAAAAAGTTGACCTTAGTGTCCAGAAGAAGAATCTCCTTGTAGGCAGAAAACAGTTTTGTTAAAAGAATACTTGGGTAAGGACTCAGAGAGGGAGAATTGAGTCTCTAAGTCTCAGGGTCCTCACTGAAAGAGAAAGCTACTACATAAAATAAGAACAAGGAAAGAAGCTAACTGAGCACTGTTTGGGACAGAGTTTGAGGAAAGAGAGAGAGCCAGTGGCTGGAAGCTCAAAGAGACTTAGAGGAGAGGTGGTCCTTATTGGGAGTATTCACATGAAATGCTGCATGTTGTCCAACATTATTCTCCCCTGTTGTGCCATGAAATCTTCCATAAAACCTAGAATATATTTGATGTTATTGGGTTTCTTGCAGAAGGTGGTTAAGAGGCCAAGATTTCATCAAGTTTAGCTCAGGGGAAAAACATACTCAAGGCTCATGGATGAGAGCTGCAGTTGGCACCTGGGTCATACAACAATTTATTTTCTCTTCCCAGAAGACCATTTTTATCAATGTCAAGCTGGGCTTGTAAGAGTCTTCATGTGAAAAAAGTGCTACGTTGAGTTTACATTTCCAGTAAAATGTAAAAATTTTTATTTTGTGCTCCATAAATCACCTTTATTCTTCTACCCACCTTTGAAGAATCAAAGATGTTTAGAGGTGAGATTGACTAATGCAAATCCTTCACTTTCTAGATGGAAAAAAAATAAAGGTTGAAAGACTTGTCCAAAAGCAAACAATTAGCTATTGGTAAAGTGGGGCTAGACTCTGAGGTCTTTTTGACTTGTATATCTACTCTTTTATTTTTTTTTTATTAAAGAAGTTGTAGATTTACAGAAAGATCATGCAAAAAATACAGAATTCCCATATACCACTTATTATCAACACATTGCATTAGTGTGGTATTTTTGCTACAATTCATGAAAGAATATTTTAATAATTGTATTATTCACTATAGTCCATCATTTGTGTAATTCAGTCCTATGTTTTCTTTTTCCGTTTTTAACCTAGTAACATATAGAAAGCCTAAATTACCCCTTTTAACCACATTCAAATATGTAATTCAGTGTTGTTAATTATACTCACAATGTTGTGCTACCATCACCACCATTATGGTGGTTTGGAGCTGTATGTACCCCAGAAAAACATGTTCTTAAATTTAATTAATTCTTGTGGGTGTAAACTCATTGTTGGTAGGACCTTTTGATGAGGTTACTTCAGTTAAGGTGTGGCCCAACTCGGTTTTTTATAAGCAGAATAAAATTCAGACAGACAGAGAGAAAAGCCATGGAAAGAAAGAAGCTGAAATCCAGTGGGACCCAGAAGAGAAGAAAGAGACCAGGAGAGGCTGCTATGTGCATTGTCATGTGACAGATGAGCCAAGGAACAAGGATCACCAGGAGCCAGTCACAGAACTCCAGTCTTTGGGAAGAAAGCATCACCTTGATGTGTCTTAATTTGGACTTTCTCTTAGCTTCAAAACCATGAACCAATGAATTTCCACTTGTGCTGGTTTGGATATATTATGTCCCCCAAAAAGTCATATTCTTTAATGCAATCTTGTGGGGGCAGACTGATTACTCTGTTGATTGGGGTGGAAATGTTTGATTAAATTATTTCCATGGGGATGTGGACCCTGCCCATTCAGGGTGGATCTTAATTAAATCACTGGTGTCCTATAAGAGAGCTCACAGACAGAAGGAGCTCAGAGAAGCTGAGAGAGACATTTTGGAGAATGCCATTTTGAAACAAAATCCAGGAGCAAAGAACTAGCAGACACCAGCCACATGACTTCCCAGCTGACAGAGATGTTCTGGATGCCATCAGCCATTCTTCATTAAAGGTATCCTCTTGTTGATGCCTTAGTTTGGACAGTTTTATGGCCTTAGAACTGTAAATTTGTAACTTAATAAACCCCCTTTATAAAAGCCAATCCATGTCTGGTGTTTTGCATAATGGCAGCTTTAGCAAACCGGAACAGATTTTGATACCACAAGTGGGGTGCTGCTGACTTTGCAAATACCAAACATGTTGGAATGGCTTTTTAAATGGATAAAGGGAAGATTCTGGAAGAGTTGTGAGGATCTTGATAGAAAAGGCCTAGATGGCTTTGAAGAGACTGTTGATAGAAATATGGACACTAAAGATAGCTCTAATGAGGCTTTGAAAAGAACTATTGAATGTGTCATTGCAAACTGGAAGAAAGGCGATCCTTGTTTTAAAGTGGCATAGAATTCAGCAAAATTGAGTCCTGGTGTTGGATGGAAGGCAGAATTTGAAAGCAACAAGGTGGGATAATTAGCTGAAGAGATCTCCAAAGTAAATGTCGAAAATGCAGCCTGGCTTCTCCTTGCAGTTTATAGTAAAACGTGAGAGGAAAGAGATAAGCTGAGAACCAAACTCTTGGGTACAAAGAAACAGAAATTGATGGCTTGGAAGATTCTGGGCTTCCAGAAATGAGACCCTAGAGGCCCCACATGAGGATTTAACCAAACATAGAGAACCCAACTGCCACTACCCCAGAGAGGCAGAGTCCAGGTGGCACCCTGATGCTTGAGGAGGGTGGGACCAAGAAGAAGGTGGTGTCCCCAATGTGTGGATAAGTTAGAGCAGTCACCCCAGCATGTGGAGAGAAAAGAGCTGCCACAAAGGCTCTTGGAAGGAGTTGACTCTTGCTCTCTCAAGCCCCAAGGATAAAACATCTTTCAATAAATGACTCTCAGGCTTTGAAATCTAATGAAGTTGCCCTGAAGGTCTTAGGAATTGTTTTGGTCCCATGAACCCTGTTTTACTTTCAATTTCTCCCTATGGCAATGGGAACATTTATCCTATGACTGTCAATCCTTTGTATATTGGAAGCAGATAACTTGTTGTGAGTTTCACACATCCTCAGCCAGAGGCAAATGTTAGGATTTTGTACTTCCTTATCTATAATGTGATGGAATGAATGTATTTTTGCATTTGGAAAAAACATTTCTTTTTGGGGGACAAGGGAGTAGAATGTGCTGGTTTTGATACATTATGTCCCCCCAAAAGCCATGTACTTTAATGCAATCTTGTGGGGACAGACTGATTACTCTGTTGATTAGGATGGAAAGATTTGATTAAATTCTTTCCATGGAAATGTGGAGACTACCCATTCAGGGTGGGTCATAATTAAATCACTGGAGTCCTGTAAGACAGCTCACAGACAAAAGGAGCTCAGAGAAGCTGAAAGAGACATTTTGGAGAGAAGCTAAAATATGTAATCTAGAGTTTTCCCCCTGGAGAAGCTAAAAGCCAACACAGACCCAGATTCTTGGAGATGCAGACAGAAAGATGTTTGGAGATGCTAAGCTAAGAGATGAAGCCCAGAATTTGCACCAGAGAAGCTAAGAGAGGACTCCCAGACACTTAGAGAGAAATGCCCCAGGAGAGCCAAGCAGAGAGCTGAGAAAAGCTAAGAGAGACAGAAGCCCAGAGACATATTGAAGAAAGCCATTTTGAAATGCAACCTGGGAGCAAAGTACCAGCAGATGCTAGCCACATGCCTTCCCAACTGACAGAGGTGATCTGGACACATTGGCCTTTCTTCAGTGAAGGTATCCTTTTGTTGGTGCCTTAGTTTGGACACTTTTATGGCCTTAGAACTGTAAATTTGTAACTTAATAAGTCCCTTTTATAAAAGCCCATCCATTTTTTTGTGTTTTGCCTAATGGCAGCTCTAGCAAACTGGTACACCATTGTTTAAACCAACCCATTGCCCAGTATTTGAGGAGCCCAGGAAACTAAAGCAACCATCCATTACCATTAATTCCTGTAAATATTTGCAGTCAGTACTAGGGAGAAAACAAATTCACAAATCAGATTTAAATTATCTCAACCCCACAAGCCAAGAGAGAAAAAGAGATTGAGACAAGAACAATGCAGAAGAAATATTTTAAGGATATTTCATATTTCTATCCCCATTACATTCAAAAAGAGTAGGCCATGGAGTGAGAATAAAATAGGAAATTAGAAATTTCTCTTCTCTCTGCCAGTCTCAGATCCTGCTTACCACTCATGGCAGGGGCATCATCTCAGCTCACTGAGTGTGACTATATTTTTTAAAGATAAACATTTTATGAATAACAGGACTCCTAAAATAAGCCAACTACTTCATCTGATTTTCAAATGGAAAAACAATGACATACTCTAATTGTTGGTGGAAAAGCTGTCTGTATTATTGGACTTAGTGATTCACTCCCAAGGTAGCTTCTTCCTAGTGAATAAATGAATGAAATGACTCCTTTATAGTTATAAAATATCAAATCCCAGAAAAGTTCAGAAAATAATGCCACATACACCTATATACCTGACACTCAAATTTAACAGTTATTGACATTTTGCCATATTTTCTGCAGTATTCTTTTTTGTTGTTGTTAAGATTCTATTAAGGATACTGATACAGCCCATTCCCCAACCTTTCCTCCAATCTCCCTAACTCTCTGGGGGTAATTACCATCCCTGAATTGGTGTACAATATTTTCTTGGTGTTTCAAACTTTCCCTACCTACCTATGTATCCATAAACTATACCTTTTATGTATTTTATTTTGTGTATAGTTATCTTTCTGTTAACGATTCTAAGTTAATTGCATGATGGTCAGAAAGCTCACACACCCATGAATTGTTCTCCCATCATTTTCTGTTTATTGAGTTAAAGTTAACTACCCCTGTAATAAACCTTGGAGCCATTCAGAACATGGCATTCAATCTATATCCAATCAGTTAGCAGACATAATTCTCAAATCTGGATCTTCCATGTCAACCCACCTGCCCTTGACTTAGTTCGGTTCCCTAGGATCTTTCATCATACTTGCTTCTTTTATCACACATTCATCTCTGCACCTGCTTTCTCTGTCCTCCCTCAGTCCAGAATCTTCCTAACCCTGATCTATGCCCCTTATTGCCACCAGAATTATCTGTGCAGAAGAAAAATCTATTCTCTATTGCTTCTTTGCTTAATATCCCACTTAGGATGTTATTCATTCCATAACAAGGTGAAAATTCTCAAGATAGCCCTGAAGTTTTCACTCCTGGCCCCATGTACAGATCATCCTCAACACCTGCCTCCAGGGCCCTAGGAATCAAAGCTCTTTAACTTTCTATAGCAGCTATCCTATCTCACCTCTGTAATTGGCATATTGTGTTCTCTGGTCCTTGTCCCTTGAACTCATGTTGGCTGGACTTTATCTATGGTAATACCACGGGGCCTGGATTGAGGCGGCATATGTCTATAGAGAATTTTCATTTGCTTCTGCTAGGTGTGAAGGTGTAGGGGGGATACCAGTCCAGGGCCTTTTATGCAAAATATTTTTTGCTTGGGATATACCAGATGGCATAGGTAATGGACAGTTGTTCCCCAACCTTGCCCTGGGGCAGACTTATGGCTATGAATTCCAAGAGAAGACTTTTCCACACAGAGCTTAGCAAGAGGGCATTTTCTTAGTTGCTTCCTCCTACCAGCAGGTGGGTTGTTTTCTAGTCTACCTTCTCACCAAGGTCATAGCCTTTCAAGGGTGTGAGTTTATTTTCTGACACCCAACCTTCTGTGGAGCCAAGGCTGTAATTCCTGCCACCATGTGGCCATTCCAAGTTACTTTGTTACTGAACCTCATACCTTCCCGGGCAACTGTAATGTTAGGATCAGCTGACCACTATTGTTTCCAGCTTCCATTTGTTTTATGTTCATTTGTTTGTTTTTGTCTTTGCTTTGGTAACAACTTTCTTGAGATATAATTAATATACCATAAAATTCATGCACTTAAAGTGTACAAAGTCAGTGGTTTTTAGTATATTCACAGAGATGTGCAATCATCACCACAATTAATTTTAAAACATTTTCACCACCTCAAAAATATACCATATGCCTTTTAGCTATCATCCCCCAAATTCTCCATACACCCCTCACCCTTATGCAATCACTGATCTACTTTCTGTCTCTATAGATTTGCCTATTCTAGAAGTTTCATAAAAACTGGAATGATGAAATATGTGGTCTTTTGTGACTGGTGTCTTTCACTTCACATAATGTTTTCACAATGCATTCATGTTGCAACAAGAATCAAGTATTTTATTTCTTTTTATGACTGAGCAATGTTCCATTGTATGGATATATAACACTTATATTTATCCAGTCATTGGTTGATAGACATTTGGACTTTGTTTCTGACTTTTGTATATTATGAATAATGATGCTATGAGCATTTGTGTACAAATTTTTTGAGTTAATAAGTTTTCATTTTTCTTTGGTAAATATCTAAGAGTGGAATTACTGCATAATTGTTAATTTTATGTTTAACTTTTAAAGTACAGCCAGGCTGTTTTCCAAAGTGGCTGCATCATTTTACATTCTCATCAGCAGTGTGTGAGAGTTCCAGTTCCTGCACATCCTCACCAACACTTTGTATTTTCCTTTTATTATTATTATTATTATTATTATTACACCCATCCTATTGGGTGTAAGTTGCATCTCATTGTGGGTTTGATTTGCAAACTAATGATGTGGAGCATGTGCTTGTTTTCCATTTGTATATCTTCTTTTAAATGTTGAGTCATATAGTTCTTTATAGATAAGTCATACATACATATATGTTGACATATGTCACTTTTGAGATATATGATTTGCAAATATTTTCTCCACTATGTGTGTTTTCTTTTCACTTCCTTGTTAGTATCCTTGAAAGCAAAAACATTTTTAATTTTGATGAAGTTTGATTAATCTATTTTTCTTTGGTTGCTTGTGTTTTTGGTGTCATATCTATGAAGGTTTTGCCTTGTCATTAAGATTTATCTCTTCCTTTTCTTCTAAGAGGTTTATTGTTTGGGAGGTTTATAGTTTTTAGCTCTTACATTTGGGTCATGATACATTTTGAGTTAATTTTTGTACATAGTATGAGGAAGGGGTCCAATTCATTCTTTTGTGTGTGGCTATCCAGTTGCTCCAGCACCATTTATTGAAAAGATTATACTTTCTCTGATTGAACTGTCTTGGCATCCTTGTCAAAATTAAATTGGCCATATGGTGCCTGGAACTTTGGGTATTTGTGTGACACCTGAGACTCAGAGCCAGGGTATGGCAGCTATGAATGTCAGCATTACCCCATACAGCAAATATTAAAGAAGCTGAAAAAGAGATCAGACTTCAATTAGAGAAATAAATGAAATGGACTTAGTTAGGACCAAGGTAAACCAGACTAAAGGGTAAAGGATGATATTGACTGTGATTCAAAAATTCAACTTCTATGTGAGACCAAAGGAAGACATGTTTATTTGGTGGAAAATCTATATTTTCTGTAGCATGCTATATAATTAAACATGTCTGATCAGTTTATTCAAACACCATAATTACATGGAAACATGAATAGGGAGTGAGATCTGGTTTGCTTGTACAGGTTAGTATGAAGCCCCAATACACACAGAGTAATATGGGAAGAGAATAAAAAAGTATTTGAAAAGTCATCTTGAGGGACTTGGAAAATTGTGGAAATATTAAATATTAAACTTACCCATCTAAGGAATTCCTTATATTCTCACAAACATTGGGGACTACCAATTTAGTAACCTGAGCCCTCGATATAGGGGCTTACCCTTATGAAGCTTATTACTGCAAAGGAGAGGCTAAACCTACTTATAATTGTGCCTAAGAGTCACCAGAGAACCTCTTTTGTTTCTCAGATGTAGCCTCTCTCTCTAAGCCAACTCAGCAGGTAAACTCACTGCCCCCCCCCCCCTACATGGGACATGACTCCCAGGGATGAGCCTGTACCCAGCATCATAGGATTGAGAAAGGCTTCTGGACCAAAAGGGGGAAGAGAAATGAAAAAAATAGTTTTAGTGGCTGAGAGATTTCAAATTTGGAGTCAAGAGGTTATTCTGGAGGTTATTCAATTGCCTTATATAGATATCCCCTTTTGTTTTTTGCTTGTGTGTTCCCCACCTGTTGGTTGAGCCACCTGAGCCAATCATGTCCCCTCATGGCATCCTTCTTTTCTGGACTTGTGAGTAATAAACTATCTTTTCTCATGCATTATGGCCTCGGTTCCCCATTTGTGTGATGCCTGACCTCCACCCGTACCCAAACTTGAAATCCAATTTAACTAATTCAGAACAGCTTTTCTGTATTAGATATTTTAAAATACAAATTCAATCCATTTACTTGTTATAAGTCTATCCAAATTATATATTTCTTCTTGTGTAAGTTTCAGTAGTTTACGTCTTTCTAGGAATTTATCCATTTTACCTATTATATATAATTTATTGGCACACAGTTGTTCATAGAATTCCCTTATAATTCTTTTGAATTTTGGTAAGGTTTGAAGTACTTTCCTCCCTTTCATATCAGATTTTTGTAATTTGAGTCTTCTCCTTTCCCAATTTAGCCTAGCTAAAGGTTTGTCAATACTTTTGATCTCTTCAAAGAGCCAACTTTTTGCTTTGTTTATTTCCTCTACTGTTTCTCTATTCTCTATTTCATGAATTTCCACTCTAGTCTTCATTGTGTCCTTCCTTGTGCTTGCTTTAGGTTTAGCTTGATCTTCTTATTTCAGTATCTTAAGTTGGAAGACTGACTATTGATTTGAGGTTTTTCATCTTTTTTATAGGCATTTGCAGCTATGAATTTCCCTCCAAGTAATGCTTTAGCTGCATTCTATAAGTTTTGGTATATTTTATCTTCATTTTCAGTCATCTCAAAGTATTTTAAAATACTTCTTTGATTCGGTTATTTAGGAGTGTGTTGTTTAATTTCCACATATTTGTGAGTATTCCAGTTTTTTCTGTTATTGATATCTAATTTTATTCCATTGTGGTTGGAGAACATATTTTGCATGATTTTTATCCTTTTGAACTTTTTAAGACTTATTTTATGGTCTATTATATGGCTTAATCTGGAGAATGTTCTTTTTGCTCTTGAAAACAAAGTATATTCTGTTGTTGTTTGGTGGAGTTTTCTATGTCTGTTAGGTTTAGTTCATTCTTAGTGTTGTTCAGGTCTTCCATATGTTTGTTGATCTTCTCTCTGCTTGTTCTAGTCATTATTGAAAGTGGACTATTGAAGTCTCAAACTTTTATTATTGAATTGCCTATTTCTCCTTTCATTTCTGTCACTTTTTGCTTCATGAAATTGGGGATGTATTAGGTGCATATGCCTATGTTTATAATTACTTTATGCCTTCCTGATGGATTGGCCTTTTTAGCATTATAAAATGTCACTTTTAATGTTTAGTAATGTTACTGTTTTAATGTTTATTTTGTCCAACTTCCTTATGGCTGATGTTTGCATTATGTATATCTTTTTTCCATCCTTTTATTTTCATTCTATTTGCATCTTCAAATCTACATTGTTGCTCCTGTAGGTAACATATAGTTAGAACTTTTTTTATCCAGTCTGACAATCTCTGCATTCAATTTGATTGTTTAATCCATTCACATTTAATGTTATTAATAATTTATCTCAATTTATGTTTTCTACCATTTTACTTTTTGTTTTTGTGGGTCTGATTGCTTTCTTTGTTCCTCTATTACTCCTTGATTGCTTTCTCTTGCCTTCAGAGAATATTTTCTAATGTAACACTTTAATTCCTTTAATAATTGTTTCCACTATTATTTTTTCAGTTAGTTCCCAAGTGGTTGCTCTAGGACTAGCCATATACACCTCAACTTATCAGATTCTACTTCAGATTTAAACTAACTTAATTTCAATCATATGTATATATTCCCTTTGCCCCTTTTTGGGCTGTTATTTTTATACATATTATATGTATATTTGTCACAATCTCAAAAATATGCTATTATAAATATTACTTCATATACTTTTATGTCTTTTAAATAAGCCAAGAGAAGAAAGTGTTGCCAAATTTTGGCTTCCAGGTTCTTGGCCATGCTGTGAGAAAGAATTCAAGGACAAGGCACAGCATAAAGCAAGCAGGTAGAAAATTTATTAGGTACTCATGTGAGACGACATGCAGGCACTCTGGTAAAGGCAAAGATAAGAGAGGTGAGAGGCCCCAGCAATGTGGAGCCATTTGCTTTTATAGATTAGCTCTACTTACTCCCTCTTCTTTATCAGGGCTGTTTCTCTTACCCTCACTTCTCTCCATGGTGGTCCCTGGTGGTAGATAGTACATTTCAGTGGATCCCTTAGCTCAACACTTCTCCACAGATGACTCACTCAAGTGGGGGTCATTTGGCCCCAGGTGTTGTTTACTGCTGTTCTTATTAGAAATATCTTTCTTCTTGAGGCCTGACTGCTTTTGGGGATTTGCTCTTTGCTCAGCCAAGCCACTACCCTAATTCTAACCTTATCTCAAAAGGAAAGCAAATATATATTTATATAGTATTTGTTATCTTAAGTTCTTATTTACTATTTCTGGTCCTCTTGATTTGCTACTGTGTACTTAAGTTACCACTAGGTGTCATTTCATCAGCCAAATGCATGATTTTCTCCCACTTACCTCCTTTGTGCTTTTATTGGCCCATATAGTACCTTTATATTATAGATCCAACAGTACAATTATATATATTTTGTTTTATATAATTGCTTCTTAAATAAGTTAGAAAGAAAGAAGAAATATTCATTTATGTGGTCTTTTATAATTACATAATTACCCTTACCAGTGATCTTTGTTTTTTGTGTATGGATCCAAATTACTGTCTGGGGTCACTTGATTCCCACCTGAAGAACTTCTTTTAAATTTTTTTGTATGGTTTTAATGCTAGTAATGAATTTTCTCAGTTTTTGTTTATCTGGGAGTGCTTTTATTTTTGAATGATAGTTTAGCTGGATGTAGGATTCTTGGTTGAGAGATTTTTTTCTTTTTTGATCACTGAATATGTTGACCCACTGCCTTCTGATTTCCATTTTTTTTTTTCTAATGAGAAGTCAACTGTGAATCTTATTGGAGTTCCTTTGTAAGTGATGGGTTTTTTTTCTTTTGCTGTTTTCAAGATTTTCTCCTTGCATGCAGATTACTTTGTGTTTATCTTAAATGTATAGATAATGCCTGTCATCAAATTTTGGAAGTTGGCAACTACTATTTCTCCAATATTTTTTCTGCTCCTTTTTCACCTTCCTTTCCTGGTATTCTAATTATGTGTATGTTGGTGCACTGTCTCACATTGCTCTGAGGCTCTGTTCATTTTTCTTCATTCTTTTTTCTCCATGTCTTAGATTTTATAATCTCTATTGATCTATCTTTAAGTTCATCAATAATTTCACCTGCTGTTTCAAATATATTTAACATGTCTAATGAGTTTTTCTCTTTAGTCACTGTACTTTTCAATGCCAGAATTTCCATTTGGTCTTCTTTTAAATTTATTTTTATTTTTTAAAAATAATTTATAAAAAAAAAACATTTCCAAACCAAATAAAACAAAGGACTAGGAAATACAAATATCTCAAAACATTGTCATTGCTTCCGATATGCTCCTACCATACCACAAGAAAATCTACAAACCATAGTCATTCCTGAGCATTCCCATATCATTAAGATTACCCTCAATAGCTTATCTGTTCTTATTAAACTATCATTCCCCCTTCATTAACTGTTAGCTATCTCTAGGACCCTATATTCTACAATAAAAGTTCACATTAGTGGTAACATACAATGTCTCCCCTTTTATATCTGACTTATTTCACTCAACATTATGTCCTCAAGGTTCATCCATGTTGTCATATGCTTCACAAACTCATTCCTTCTCACTCCCACATAGTATTCCATCATATGTACATACAACATTTTGTTTATCTACTCATCTGATGTAGGACATTTAGGTTGTTCCCATCTCTTGGCAATTGTGAACAATGCTGCTATGAACATCAGTGTGCAAATATCTATTCAGGTCACTGCTTTCAGGTCCTCTAGGTAAATACTGAGAAGTGAACTGCTTGATCATAGGGTAACTCATTACCTAGTTTTCTAAGGAACTGCCAAACTGTCTTCCAGAGTGGCTGTACCATTGTACAATCCCACCAGCAATGAAAAAGTGTTCTAATTTCTCCACATCCTCTCCAGCATTTGTAGTTTCCTGTTTGTTTCATGGCAGCCTTTCTTATTGGTGTGATATGATACCTCATTGTGGTCTTGATTTGCATCTCTCTAATAGTCAGCGGAGATGAACACTTTTTCATGTGTTTTTTTAGCCATTTGTATTTCCTCTTCAGAAAAATGTCTTTTCAAATCTTTTGCTCATTTTATAATTGGGCTATTTGTACTATTGTCATTGAGTTGTAAGATTTCTTTATATACACAAGATTTCAGTCTCTTATCAGATAGATGGTTTCCAAATAGTCTCTCCCATTGAGTTGGCTGTCTATTTACCCTTTCGACAAATTCCTTTGAGGTACAGAAGGTTTTAATTCTGAGGAGTTCCCATTTATCTATTTTTTCTTACACTGCTTGTGATTTAGGTGTAAGGTCTAAGAAGCAACCTCCTAATACTAGGTCTTGAAGATGTTTCCCTACATTATCTTCCAGAAGCTCTATGGTGCAGTCTTCTGTATTGAGATCTTTGATCCATGCTGAATGAATTTTTATATAAGTATAGATATCCAATTCTTCCAGCCCCATTTGTTGAAGAGGCTGTTATGTCCCACTGTTGTCAGTGGATTTGGGGGTCTTATAAAAAATCAGTTGACCATAGATCTGGGGGTCCACTTCAAAATTCTCAATTTGATTCCATTGATCAACATGTCTATTTTTGTACCAATACCATGCTGTTTTGACTACTGTGGCTTTATAGTAGGCTGCAAAGTCAGTCAGTGTAAGTTCTCCCACTTTGTTTTTCCTTTTTAGAATACTGTAAGCAATTTGAGGCATCTTTCCCTTCCAAATAATTTTAATGACTAACTTTTCTAAGTCTGCAAAGTAAGTTGTTGGAATTTTGATGGGAATTGCATTAAATATGTAGATCAGTTTGGGGAGAATTAACATCATGACTACATTTAGCCTTCATATCAATGCACACAGACTGTCTCTCCATCTCTTTGGGTCACCTTCTATTTCCTTTAGTAGAGTTATGTAATTTTTTGTGTAGAGGTCTTTTACGTCCTTGTTAAGTTTATTCCTAGGTACTTAATTTTTTTAGTTTCTATTAAGAATGAAATCTTTTTCTTAAGTGTCTCTTCAGTTAAATCATTTCTACTGTATAGAAACATTACTGACTTATGTGCATTAATCTTATATCCCTCCACTTTGCTGAATTTGTTTATTAGCTCAAGTAGGTGTGTCATTGATTTCTCAGGGTTTTCCAAGTATAAGATCATATCATCTGCAAATAATGACAGTTTTACTTCTTCCTTTCTAATTTGGATGCCTTTTATTTCTTTGTCTTGATGAATTGCTCTGGCTAGAACTTCTAGCAAAATGCTGAATGAGACAGTAGGCATCACTGTCTCATTCCTGATCTTGGGGGAAAACTTTCAGCCGCCCCTTACTATTGAGTACTATGCTGGCTGTGGGTTTTTCATATATGCCCTTTATCATATTGAGGAAGTTTCCTCAATTCCTAATTTTTGAAGTGTTTTTATCATAAAAGGATGTTGGATTTTGTTGAATGCTTTTTCAGCATCTATTGAGCTGATCATTTGATTTTTTCGTTCTGATTTGTTAATGTGTTGTATTACATTAGTTGATTTTCTTATGTTGAACCACCCTTGCATGCCTGGAATGAACCCACTTGGTCAGGCTGTGTAATATTTTAATGTGTCTTTGAATTCAATTTGCAAATATTTTGTTGAGAATTTTTGCATCTATATTCATTAGGGAAATTGACCTGTAGTTTTCCTTTCTTGTAGCATCTTTATCTGGTTTTGGTATTAGAATGATGTTGGCTTCATAAAATGAGTTAGGTAGTGTTCCACATTGTTCAGTTTTTTGAAGGAATGTCAGTTCTGAATGGTGTCAGTTCTTTTTGGAAAGTTTGATAGAATTCCCTTGTGAAGCCATCTGGGCCTGGGGTTTTATTTGTAGGAAACTTTTTGATAACTGATTGGATCTCTTTACTTGTGATTGGTTGGTAGAGTTCTTCTATTTCTTCTGTATTCAGTCTTGGTTGTTCATTTGTTTCCAGGAAATTATCCATTTCCTCTAAATTATCTAGTTTGTTGGTGCAGAGTTGTTCATAGTATCCTCTTATGATATTTTTTATTTCTTCAGGATTCATAGTAATATGAATCATTTATTATTTTGTTTATTTGGGTCTTCTCTCTTTTGGACTTTGTCAGTCTGGCTAAGGGTTAGTCAATCTTGTTGATCTTCTCAAAGAACCAACTTTTGGTTTTATTTATTCTCTTTATTCTTTGTTTGTTTCCCATATCATTTATTTCTCCCTTAATCCTTGTTATTTCTTTTCTTCTACTTGCTTTAGGATTAGTTTGCTGATCATTTTCTAACTTCTTCAGTTGTTCCATTAGTTCTTTGATTTTAGCTCTTTCTTCCTTTTTAATGCATGCATTTAGAGCTATTAATTTCCCTCTCAATGCTGCCTTTGCTGCATTCCATATTCTGATACACTGTGTTCTCATTTTCATTCATCTCTAGATATTTAGCAATTTCTTCTTTGACTCACTAATTTTTTAAGAGTGTGTTGTTTAACCTCTGGATATTTGTGAGTGTTCTTGTTCTTTGTTAGGTATTAACTTCTAGTTGTATTCCATTGTGGTCAGTGAATGTGTTTTGAACGATTTTAACCTTTTTAAATTTTTTGAGGCTTGTTTTACGCCCCAGCAGATGATCTATCCCAGAAAAAGTTCCATGAGCACTAGAGAAGAATGTATATCCTGGTAATTTGGGATGTAATGTTCTATATATATCTGTTAAGTCTAATTTGTTTATCACATTAAGTTCTCAGTTTCCTTTTTGGTCTTCTGTCTAGGCAATCTGTCTATAGGAGAGAGTGTTGTATTGAAGCCTCCCACAATTATTGTGGAAACATCTACTGCTTCCTTCAGTTTTGCCAATATTTGTCTCATATACTTTGGAGCACCTTGATTGGGCACATAAATGTTTAAGATTTTTATTGCTTCTTGGTGAATTGTCCCTTTTTAAAATAATTTTTTATCTTTTTATTGATTTTCTCTATTTGATGAGGTCTTTTCATCATAACTTCCTTAATTTTTTTTTTATTAAAGAAGTTGTGAGTTTACAAAATCATCCTGCATAAAATACAGGATTCCTGTACACCACCCATCACCACCTTGCATTGGTGTGGAATGCTTGTTGTAATTGATAATAGCACTCTTTTATAATTGTAGCTTTTTTTTAACAATAGTTACCTTCGTTACAATTGATGAACAATTATTGAAATAGTTCTATCATCCGTTATTTACATTAGGTGTATATTTCTCATACACCACACTATTATTACCATCTTGTATTAGTATCATACATTTGTTAAAATTCAAAAAAGAATCTTCTTATACTTTTACTATTAGATGTAGCCCATCATGTACAATGAGGTTCACTTGTACAGTCTTATGTTTTATCTGCTAGTTTTATTCTAGTAATATACACTAGCTAAAGTTTCCCCTTTTAACAGAATTCACCTATATATTCCAGTGCCATTAATTACACTCACAATAATCTGCTGCCATCACCACCATCCATTTCCACACCTTTACCTTCATCCTAAATAGCAATTCTGTACAAGTTAAATATCAACTCCCCATTCTCTAACCCCAATCATTCTCTTGGTAACCTATATTCTAGATTCTAACTCTATGAGTTGCTTATTATAATTAGTTCATAGCAGTGGGATCATGCAGTATTTGTCCTTTCGTGTTTGGCTTATTTCACTCAACATGATGTCCTCAAAGTTCATCCATGTTGTCACATGCATCAGGACTTTGTTCTTTTTTTAGGGCTGAATAATATTCCATTGTATGCATATACCACATTTTATCCATTCATCAGTTGATGGACACATAGGTTGTTTCCATCTCCTTGAAATTGTGAATAATGTCACTATGAACATCAGTGTACAAATGTCTGAGTCTCTGCTTTCATTCTAGTAGCAGGATTGCCAGGTCATATGGTAATTCTATCCTTAGCTTCCTAAGAAACCACCAATCACCATTGTTGTGAGTGTAATCAGTGGCATTGGAATATATAGGTGAATTCTGTTAAAAGGGGAAACTTTAGCTAGTATATATTACAGCAGTTGCACCATTTTACATTGCCACCAGAAAAGAATGAGTGTTCGTATTTCTCCACTTCCTCTCCAACACTTGTAATTTTCTGTTTTTTTTAAATACCATGCATTCTATTGGGTGTGAAATGATAGCTCATTGTGGTTTTGATTTGCATTCCCACAGTGGCTGGTGGTGTTGAGCATCTTTTCATGTGCTTTTTTAGCCATTGGTATTTCCTCTTTGGAGAAATGCTTATTCAAGTTTTTTTGGCCATTTTTAAATTGGGTTGTTTGACTTTTTACTGTTGAGTTATAAGATTTCTCTTTATATTCTGGATACTATACCCATATTGGATATGTAGTTACCAAATCTTTTCTTCCATTGAGTAGGTTACCTATTCCCTTTCATGATAAAGTCCTTTGACGTACAAAAGCTTTTAATTTTAAAGAGGTCCCATGTATCTATTTTTTTCTTTTGTTGTTTGTGCTTTGGTGTAAAGTCTAAGACTCCATTGTTTACCACAAGATCTTGAAGATGCTTCTCTACATTTTCTTCTAGGAGTTTTATAGCCCTGGTTCTTATATTTAAGTCTTTGATCCATTTTGAGTTGATTTTGTATATGGTTTGAGACAGGGGTCCCCTTTCATTCTTTTGTATTGGATACCCCATTCTCCCAGTACCATTTTTTTGAAGAGACTGTATTTCCCAGTTGAGGGGACTTGGCAGCATTGTCAAAAATCAATTTGCCATAGATGTGAAGGTCTATTTCTGAGTTCCCAATTCAACTCCATTTGTCAATATATCTACCTTTGTGCCAATATCCTGCTGTTTTCACCACTGTAGCTTTGTGATGTGCTTTAAAGTCAGTAAGTATGAATCCCCCAATTTTGTTCTTCTTTTTCAAGATGTTTTTGGTTATTCACTGCTCATTACCCTTCCAAATAAATTTGATAGCTGGCTTTTCCATTTCTACAAAGCATGCTGTTGGAATTCTGATTGGAATTTCATTGAATCTGGAAGTAATTTGGGCAGAATTGACATCTTAACTATATTTAGTCTTCCAATCCATGAATGCGGAATGTCTTCCAATTTATTTAGGTTTCCTTTGATTTCTTTTAGCAATGTTTTGTAGTTCTCTGTGTGGATGTCCTTTACAACCTTGGTTAAATTTATTACTAGATATTTGACTTTTGTTTGCTATTGTGATGGAATCTATTTTCTTTATTTCCCCTTTAGATTGCTCATTACTAGTCTATAGAAACACTACTGATTTTTGCATGTTGATCTTGTATCCCAGAACTTTACTGAACTCATTTATTAGCTGTAGTAGTTTTCTTATAGTTTTTTAGGATCATGTCATCTGCAAATACTGAAAGATTCACTTCTTCATTTCCAATTTTGATGCATTTTATTTCTTTTTCTTGCCTAATTGCTCTAGCTAGAACTTCTAACACAATGTTGAGTAATGGTGGTGACAGTGGACATTCTTGTCTTTTTCCTGATCTTAGAGAGAAAGCTTTCTATCTTTCACTGTTGAGTACGATGTTAGCAGTGGGTTTTTCATATATGCCCTTTATCATGTTGAGAAAGTTTCTTTCTATTCCTGTTTCTCACAGTGCTTTTATCAAGAAAGGATACTGGATTTTGTCAAATGCCTTTTCTACATCAATCAAGATAATCATGTGATTTTTCCCCTTGTTTTTGTTAATGTGGAGTATAACATAAATTAATTTTCTTGTGTTGAATAAAACTTACTTGATAATGGGTATAATTATTTTAATGTGTTATTGGATTCAATTTGCAAGTATTTTGTTGAGGATTTTTGCACCTTTTTTCATAAGAGAAATTAGTCTGTAATTTTCCCTTCTTGTAGAATCTTTATCTGACTTTGGTATTAGGGTGATGCTGTCTTTGTAGAATGAGTTAAGTAGTGTTCCTCCCTCTTCAACCTTTTGGAAGAGTTTTAGCATGATTTGTATTAATTCTTCTTGGGATGATTGGTAGAATTCACTTGTGAAACCATCTGGTCCTGGTATTTCTTTACTTTTAATTGGTCTGTTGAAGTCTTCTAAATCTTCTAGATTCAGTGTGGGTTGTTCATGTGTTTCTAGGAATCTGTCCATTTCATTCACATTGTCTAACTTGTTGGCATACAGTTGTTCATTGTATCCTCTTATGATTCTTTTTGTTTCTATGGGGTCAGTAATAATATCTCCCCTCTCACTTCTGATTTCATTTATTTTGTCCTCTTTTTTTTTGTCAGTCTGGATAAGGGTTTGTCAATTTTATTGATCTTTTTTTAAGAAACATCTTTTGGTTTTGTTAGTCCTCTCTATTTTTTTTTTTCTATTTCATTTACATCTGCTCTAATATTTGGTATTCCCTTCCTTCACTTGCTTTGGGATTAGTTTGCTTTTCTTTTTCTAGTTCTTCCAGGTGTACAGTTAGGTATTTGTGTTTAGTTCTTTCTTGTCTTTAAAGTAAGCATTTAGGGCTATAAAATTCCCTCTCAGCACCACCTATACTGCATCCCACAAATTTTGATATGTTATATTCTCATTTTCATTCATCTCAAGATATTTACTGAGTTCCCTTGCAATTTCTTCTTTGACCCACTGATTGTATAAGAGTGTCTTGCTTAACTTCCATATATTTGTGAGTTTTCCAGTTCCCACCTGTTATTGATTTCCAGCTTCTTTCCATCATGTCAGAGAAAGTGCTTTGTATAATTTCAATCTTCTAAAATTTATTGAGTCTTGTTATGTGACCCAACGTGTGGTCTATCCTGGGAAATGATCCATATGTACTTGAGAAGAATGTGTATCCTGTTGTTTTGGGGTACCAAGTGCTGTATATGTCTTTCATTTATCATATTATTTATAGATCTAGTTCATTCATCATATTATTCAAGTTCTCTGTTTTCTTATTGATCTTCTGTCTAGATGTTCTACCTATTGAAGAGAATGATGCATTGAAGTCTCCAACTGTTATTGTAAAGATGCCTATTTCTCCCTTCAGTTTTGCCAGCATTTGCCTCATGTATTTTGGGGCACCATGGTTATGTGTATGAATATTTATGACTATTATTTATTCTTGGTGAATTGCCTTTTTTATTAATATATAGTGCCCTTCTTTGTCTCATAACAGTTTTGCATTTAAAGTCTATTTTTTCTGATATTAGTATAGCTAAGTTTAATCCATTAACTAAGTTTAATCCATTAACATTCAAGGTTATTTTGTAAAGGCAGTACTTGCTTCAGCCATTCATCCCTTGGTTTTATATGTCATATCTTTTTCATCTCTTTTTTACCTTTTATTTATTTATTTACTTTTATGGATAATCTTCAGTTCTTCACACTATTCCAAGCCACCTCTCCTGCCTTTTCCTTTCAACTTTCTTCTAGGGCATGTCTCTTGTTCATGACCTCTCTCAGTTTCTTTTCATCTGTGAATATTTTAAATCTCCCTCATTTTCGAAGGACAGTTTTGCTGGATAAAGAATTTTTTAACAGACAGTTTTTCTTTTTCAGTACCTTAAATATATCATATCACTGCCTCCTTGTTTCCATGGTTTCTGATAAGAAATTGGTGCTTAGTCTTATTGCTGACCCCTTGTATGTGACAAATCACTTTTAGAATTCTCTTGTTATCTTTGGCATTTTAAATTCTTGTTAGTATTTGTCTCAGAGTAGGTCTATTAGCGTTTATTCTGTTTGGAGTACATTTGCACTTCTTAGACATGTGTATTTGTGTCCTTCATATGAATCGGGAAACTTTTGGCATTACTTTTTCAAATATTCTTTCCCCCTTCTCTTCTCCTTCTGAAACACTCATGACTTGTATGTTTCCACACTTTGTGCTGCCATTAAAATCCCTGAGACTTTGGTAAATTTTTCCATTCTTTTCTGTAACTGTCCTTCTGTCAGTAAGATTTCGATTTTCCTGTCTTCCAGTTTGATGACTCTTTCTTCTGCCTGTTCAAATCTGCTCTTGTATGCCTCTAGTGTATTTTTCATATCATCTATCATGCTTTTCATCCCCATACTTTCTGTTATGTTTCCTTTTATAACTTCAAGTTCTTCTTTATGCTTGCAGATTGTCTTCTTAATACCCTTTAGCTCTTTAGCCATATTTTTCTTCATCTCCTTGAATTGATTTAGCAGATTTGTTTGAACATCTTTGATCAGTTGTTACAAATTCTGTGTCTCCTCTGAAGTTTTAATTTGTTCCCCTTACTGGTTCATATCTTCCTGTTTCCTAGTATGGCTTGTAATTTTTTGCTGATGTCTAGGCATTTGATTGTTTTGATGAGTTTACTCTGAAGGTGAGTTTCTCTCCCTTGCCTAGGATTTTGTTGTGGGTTGGGTTTGTATTAAGGCTCTTCTTTAATGCTTGGTTCAACTTATTCTAGATCTTTAGAGTGGCCCATGTTTAACTGATCAGACTTTTTCAGCACTTCTTCATCTGCTTCTTGTCCTTGCTATACAGTACAAGTTTTAAGATTGTACTTTTTGTGCAATTGTTTCACCTCCAGGAGAAAACTTCCTTTCCATTGTTCCTTTCTGGGAATCTTAATCTGTCCTGTTTCTTTTTGTCTTTTTAGTTTTTTACACTCCTTTCATTGTCTCTAGCTGCTTTTGCCTAGAGGACAAATGCTAGGTAGAGGGTCACCCCATAGAGGACTTTCCAAAGTCAGTATTTCCAAGCCACAATTGGGCCAGGGACCCATGAATGGGGTACAGTCTGGTTCCAAAGTGCTCTGGGGAGGGGATGAGGGAGGACACCAAAATCCTCTTTGATGGATTCCCAAAACTGCTTTCCTGCCCTGCCCATAAAATACAGCTCTATAGCTAACTGTTCCCTGCTGCCCTGAGGTAAGCACTGCATCTTTAAATCTACACTTCCCCTATCCCTGTTGGTGGCAGGGTGAAACAATGGCTACCATTGCCTTTGTCCAGGGCAGGCTGAAATAGTAGCTCAGAGCCAGCACTCAGAGATTTGAATTCACTACTCAAAAGTTGTGATCAGTGATCAGCCATACCCACCCCTGTTCTTGGGGAACAGGATGTTTATATCTCTTTCTGTCACCAGTGAACTAGCCAGGGACTGGACCCTAAGGTGGCTCACCACAAGAGTAGGGGATGGGCACTGACAAGCCACCACATGGAAAGAACAACTCACTCTTCTCCACTGTAGTTTAACAGTCTCTTCCTTCTGCTCTTCCCTGGATGGTATACAGTGTTCTTCTGGCTTCCAGAACCCCAGAACAGTTGTCTCAGACAGTTCCTGCCTGCTCAGCAGCTGTTTTGGTGGAAGAACTGAGTCCCAGGTACTCTGCCATCTTCCCTGGAAAATTTACTCCTTTAAGCATGTTTTCCTTTACTTCTTTGAACATAATTATGGGTAGTACATTGAAAGTTTTGCCTGTTAAATCCAACAGCTAATTGTTTCCACAGTGTCTGTTGCCTGCCTATTTTTCCCCATGTGTAGGTCAGTCTTTCCTGTTTCTTTACATGTCTTATATTTTTTTGATGGAAACTGGACATCTTAGACAATGTATTGTAGCAAATCTTGATAATGCCCCTTCTAGGTTTATTATTATTCTTTGCTTGCTTATTGACTGATTGACTGACTGGATTATTTTAGTGAAGTCTAATTTCCCTCCATGAATATTGACTGGGAAGAAGGAAGCCCCACCTTTCTGCTGCTCTCATCCAGAACTCAGCCTCTGCAACAAGTAGCTGGGGTGTAAGATGAGAATGGCTAATGTCCTGCCTTTCCTGGAAAGATACTGTAGCTCTTGACTGGGAGATTAGGGGAGAGAACACCCTATGTTCATGGCCATACCAGCCCAAAGTGGTGTTTCTGTCACTCTGGGCTGCAAGTGGGGTGGGAGGAAGCAGGTTATTGTTCAAATGCCACAGAGTCTTCACTGTTATTACCAAGTTTTAGATTTTCTTGAATATTTTGTCAGTTGCTATATATTCTTAAGACTGTTTTCAGAGTCTTTAAATGGCAAATAGCTGTTATTAAATAACTTTCATGAGTTTTGCTGTGGAAAGTGTCCACAAGTCCTTCACATTGCCATTCCAGAAATGGAAACTCTTTTTTCCTACTCTTTGGATAATTCCATCAACTTATTATCTCAGTTATGAATTTTAAAAGATGTCTGGCATATTTATCTGGAATTTCAAGATTGGCACAAATAGCTGTCTTATTCTCTGCCTACAAATTGTCATTCAATGATACATACCTAAAATATCACCTCTTCTGTGACATTCTCCTCCCATAGAGTCATCTTCCTCTTCTTTCACAACTCACTTTTAAAATCACATTTCTAGCATTATATTGTAATTAATTACTTGCATATGTGACTACAAGTCAAATGTAAGCTCCTGGAAGGCAAGAAATGTATATCTATTCTAATATTGTGTTACTGTACCTAGTAAAGAGTTTGGCATACAGTAAAGGACTCAATATTTGTAGAAATCAATGACTTAACTGCTCATGGTGTACAATAGGGGACTATTTTAATAGTCTAAATAATATATGGTCAGGGTCTGAACCAGATCAGCAATCCATCCAGGAAGATAATATCATAGCAATTAACATTTATAAAGGACTGCCACTCTTTAAAATTACTCCTTTATTTTATTTGTGCCTTGATGATTTTCATCGGAAAAGCATTTGTATCGAATACACATTTACTTATTACCCCACCACAAAGTAACTCAATATATACTCAGCAATAGCCCAGTTCTATCTCTTTCCCTTATCATCCTCTCTGTGCTGGCCTTCAGTTTTGTGGTTTAGCACACACAAATTTAAGGAATGGTTGGCACCTTAACTTGAACTCAGGTGACTTAAATCTCATTCATAAGGAGAGAAAAAGTTTGATTGGATAGTACCAAGGTCTCTGTTTTGGTATGCCAAAGCTGCCAGAATGCAAATTACCGGAAATAGATTGATTTTCTCAATGAGAATTTATTAGGTTGCAAATTTACAGTCCTAAGGCCATGAAATGTCCCAATTAAAGCATCAAGATGTAGATACCTTCTGTCACATGGCTGGCTCTGCTGATCCTTCTCTCCCAGGTTTAGCTTCTGGTTTCAGTGGTTTTCTCCAAAATGTCTCTGGCCTCTGTCTCAGCTTCTCTCTTAGCTTCTCCTGGGGGCAAACTCTGTATGACATATTTTAGCTTCTCTCTTAGTTCCTCTGCTTGTCTTTCCTGGGATGTTTCTGTTTAAGCATCACTGAGCACTCTCCAAAATGTCTCTGCTTTTTTATCCTGTCATAGAGGATGCCAGTAAAGATGATTAAGACCCACCTTGAATGGGAAGGGCAATATCTCCATGGAAACAATATAATCAAAAGTTCCCACCCACAATAGGTCTGTCCCCAGAAGAGTGGATTAAAAGAACATAGTCTTTTATGGGGTACATACCAGATTCAAACCAGCACAGTCTCTGTTAATAGCATTCCTACCCTTTTTCAAAAACAAACAAGACTGATCTGGCTTAATTTTAGTGCATGAAGCAAAGAATGTGAGTTGGCCTCAATATCTGTCTGTGCTTCTCACTTGGTAATAGCAACCCAGATTTTCATCCGGGCATATGACTACTTGGAACAATGACTACATTTCTCATTTTCCTTTGCAGCTACATGTGGTAAGGTAACTAACTTCTGACCAAAAGAATGTACACAGAATTGGTGTGTGCAACTTCTAGGCAATGTGCTTAAAATACAAGCAAGAGCTTCATCACCCATTGCTCCTTTTTTCTGACAGGATAGGGATATGAAACTCAAGCAACCATCATGCATGATAGGAAGCTTAAGTAGCCATCCCAATAACCTAGGTCCTAATATTGTGGAGTCTCATCCCACCTCTAATCAGACATTTTATTTGATAAAATAAACATCATGTGTTTAAGCTACTGCTCATTAGGACTTTCCATCACTCATAGCTGAAACCACATGGTAACTCATATAATGTATGTGTACAGTGTCAGTTTGGATGTATTGTGTCCCCCAAAATGCCATGTTCTTTGATGCAATCTTGTGGGGGCAGACATAGTAGTGTTGATTAGGTTAGAATCCTTTGATTGAGTGTTTCCATGGAGATGTGACTCAATCAACTGGGCAGGACCTTTGATTGGATGATTTCCATGGTGTTACCCCACCCATTCAGGATGGGTCTTGATTTAATCATTGGAGTGCTATAAAAAGCTCTCAAACAGAAGGACCTCAGAGCAGCTGCAGAAGAGAGACACATTTTAAAGATGGCCATTGGAAGCTGATGCTGATGCTTAGACATGCTTGGAGTTGTGGACCCTGATGTTGGCTGCTGCAGCCAAGAGAGACACTTTGAAGAAAGCACAGGAACTGAGAGAGGAGCTGGAACACAACCCGTGATGAGGAGATGCCAGCCACTTGCCTTCCCAGCTAACAGAGGTTTTACGGATGCCATTGGCCTTCCTTTGGTGAAGGTATACTTGTGTTGATGCCTTCATTTGGATACTTTTGTGACTTTAGAACTGTAAATTTGTAACTTAATAAATCCCCTTTATAAAAGCCAATCCATTTCTGGTATTTTGCATAATGGCAGCATTAGCAAACCAGAACACTTAGTTACCTTCCTGAATACCTGTAACTTCATTCTAAAAATGTCCAATTTTAGAGACAAGAGCCAAGAAATTCTTTTTAGGACTTCACAGTTCTTCAATAACGCCTTTAGTGGCAGGGTTTAGGAGCACATTCATCCTTCCTGCCAACTGGATTAAGGTTTGTTAGCAGCAGCAATTACTTATAACCATAATTTTTAAAGAATATTGGAACTGGAGGCATATGCTTGATGCTGTATCATCCTGCCATCCTCTCACTTCCCAGAGTCTTTGCTTCCTTCTTTCCCTGACTAGATCCTGGTTTGACTCTGGCCAGTCCTGGGATGCATCCAGAATGCTAATAATCTAGGACTAAAGTTGTTTCAGGTCCAATTGAAACACAAAGCTGTGGGCTCAGGGTCTTGTGTTTAAAATCTGGCTCTGTCACTTACAAGCTAGATAATCCTGAGCAAGTTACTTATATTTTCAGAGCCTGTTTCCTCTCTGGCAAAAAGGGAGTAATAACACTTTAAATCATAAGGTTGTTGTGAAGATTAAATTATAATTAAATGTAAATTAATGCCTTTCATATAGTAGGTGTTCAATAAACTGAAGCCAATAAAATAGGAATTACAATAATAATAATAGTGCCTGTACCTGCCCCAATTTTGACCTGTTTCCAGCTGGGAGAAGGTAGCAGGATTCCCCAGATGGAATTCTTCACCCTTTAAAGTGTTGTCTATTTGACAATGGTGACAATAAAGATGGCAATTCTACCTCCGGGAATACTGAGTTACATTATTTCCCTAGCTTTGCAGGACTCAGCATTTAAATTAAAGTAGAATTATTTTAGGTGAATTGATGTTGCAATATATAAATTGCCATAAATTTCCAAAATTAGAAAGTATAATTTATAAAGAAGGTGGGAGGTATATTAACTGCTTGAACATCAAATACTTTTTATAATACCAGATTTTTATTAAGTGCAAATGCATCAAAAACTACCATATGGATTCATTTCTTTTTAATACTTAGAGGTTTAATAATTAAAGGACAGAGTCTTTGAAAAATCTGTTTGTTTTTTTTGCCAAAAACCTAAACATTTTCAAAGTGGCATGCAGTATCTGGATTCCCTAAAGCACATCAATTCTACTTATTATTAATCTAGCCCTTTAGAAAGTGCTGTATCATCATGCTTTTTTTTCCTCAAAAGTATGGAGAAAAAGTTACCAAAACACAAATGTGAGGAAATAAATATATTTGATAAGGTGATTTGAAATCCCAATTCAAAAAATTTCTTAATAATATCTAATACTAATGTTATTAAGCAATTTCTATGTAGCAGACATAATGCTAAGCTATTTGAACACATTATTTAAATTAGTCTTCACAACATCCTTGTCAAACAACTGCCATGAGTATCTCCATTTGTAAGATGAAGTAATTGATGCTTAAAGAGACTAGATAACTCTCTAAGAACCATGTCTTGATCCCAGGTCAACAAGGCCTAAGCTCTTAACTACCAGAGCCTCTACTAAATTTGAAGACTTTAGTTTGGCAGAGAAGTCATTTTGTGCCAGCTTTAATATAGCAAGACCAAGTGAGATGAGTACTAATCTGTCTATGAAAATTCCCTTGACCACAGGCTGCTATTCTTGAGGGGTGGAGTAGGAGGATCTGCCTTGGTCACTAGCTGTCAAGTCAATGAATGAGAAATTGGTCAAATTTACCAATTTACTTACAAGTTGTTTCATTTAACCATTTATAAAATTTACAACCATTCAAACTGACTGAGATGATTTTTAACAGCTTTTGGAGATTTTTGGTGAGTTTAGGTTACTGCCACAAAGATTTCGTTGAGTCTAGTTTTAGTTTTTGTGCAACTGTTTTACCACTGCTTTACAACATGGCAAAAGTTCAATATATGCTAGGTTTTTCAATACTTTGGATATATGACCTTTTAAATTGAGAAGAACTTGTGTATTTAAAATTACAAGTTTTGCACATAACTCAAAAATCAAGGATTTCAGAACCAAGATTGAGGGTTTGCTCAACCAATGAATTTTTCATTTAATTCCTAGTATTTTGTAATTATTTTAATTCATAGATTTGTTAGCTGGCTCTATAAAATGAATATTTTGCATGAATTTTAGGCAGTAAACTGGTAAACTCCCTACCTTGGATTTCATTGGCATGTGTTAAAATACTGTTACAACTTGTGGTAGGTAGAATTCTTGGATGGCTACAATATTCATGCCCTGTATAATCCCCTCCCCTGAGTGCAGGTGGAACCTGTGACTTGCTTCTAACCAACATGGCAAAGAAGATGGAGTCACTCTTGTGAATACATTATGATTTACATATAGGACTCTACTCAGCTTGCTCTTTGCTCTCCTGATGGCCTTGAAGAAACAAGCCACCATGAATTCTATGGCCACAAGGAAATGAATCTTTTTAACAACCTGAGGGAGTTTGGAAGTGTATCCTTCCACAGTTAAGCCTCTGATGAGAATACAGCATGGCCAACAGCTTCACTGCAACCTTATGAGACCCCAACCAGAGAACCCAGCTAAGCTGTGATCAGTCTCTTGACTTACAGAAGCTGTAAGATAAGAAATACATATGGTTTTAAGCTGTTTACTTTGTGGTAATTTGTTAAACAGCAATAGAAACCTACTTAAAACTGTATCTTTATTTTAAATTATTCTTGCTTTTTTTCTCTTCTGCCTCTCTCAGTGCTTATTTTTGTTTGTTTCAGAGTAAGTCATTATCATTTTTATGAGAATGTTTTATGTTCTTAACCTGGCAATAAAGACTGCAAAATATTTGGACCCTTTACTTTCATGAAAGTCTGTTTTAAGTAAAGTCTAGATGCTTATTAATCAGAATAAAGCTGGCCTTATTTAAGCTTTCACATTGACATTTGTATTTGGTTTGGCCTCCACCTCCTAAATGTTTCCTTTGCATTCAATGATGAAAACAAAACAAACCAAAAAATACCCCCCCCCCCCAAATAAACAAACAAAAACCCTAAACAATAGAAAACAGACTTTGGCTAATGGCTGATTTTATTTTAAACATCCAAACATTTATGCATCACTGAATTATGTATGAAATTACATTTCCTGGAGGAAGAGAGGACAATTTAAATGTTTCAAACATTTAAAATGACTATACCTGTGATTATAATGTAAGTTGTTGAGTTTGGCATTTTGATGATACGGAGAAGAAAATCAACTGAAAAAAATGTTTTTGCTGGCTTCATGGTTTATATCCCTCAGGAGAAGGCTAGCAAAAATTATTTTACACACAAAATCATTTTCTAGAGTGATCTTTTGGTATAGTTATTTTATTATTCAGGGTGATGTGTAATAAACACATTTCAATATTTCTTTACACAATATCAAATACTCCTTGTCCATCATTTGAAAGGAAAATTATTAACCAAATTTCATTTCATTTCAAAGACTGAGTATGATCTTTCAGCAAGTAGCAGAAAGGGACATGATTGATAATGTAGGGCAAATCAAAAAAGTTTGATAATAAATTATAAATGTTCTGCAACATCATTATAAGTCTATTAGAGTGAATGATCTCCTTATTCTGCCTTTTTTTCTTTTCTTTTTTAAAAAAAGAAAGTAGATGGCTCACTATATTCACTTAGAAAAAGCATCTCAGCATGTCTAAAATTGTATAGTAGCATTCATGGGGAGTGAGTTTGTGTATAATATATTGTACTTTTATAGCACTTGAGATGTATCCCTCCTTATCAAGGGAAACATATATGTTTAGAAATTTTTCTGGGGGGTTAGACATGAGTTTAATAGGAGTTACTTACAGGAGATGGCTGTTCCACGGTGGTAGCGGGCCAGGAAAGATGGCAGTTAGCACTCTGCAAAAGCAGGGGGTGCCAGGGAGTGGTTTATAAGGGTTAGGAAAAGGGGTGTGTGAGAACAGAGTTTTGGCAGGGTCTTATGACACAAGGGTGTGGAGATTTGTTATCAGAAGTGATCAGAGGAGGGGAGTGTATTACTCAGGGTTCCCTAGGGAAACAGAATGAACAAGAGATATCTATAAATATAAGATTTATAAAAGTTTCTCACACAACTGTGGGTATGCACGAGTCCAAATTCTGTAGGGCAGGCAGCAAACTGGCAACTCCAATGAAGATGTTCAATGAACTCCTCAGGCAGCAAACTGGCAACTTCAACAAATGTGTTCGATGAACTCCTCAGAAAACGACTGGCAACTTCGAAGAACTCCTCAGGAAATGCTTCGCTGGACAGCCGAAGAAGAAGTGAAGGTCCTCTATCTGCCTCACTTAAAAGTCTTCACCTGATTGGATTAAATCCCGCTGACTGCATTCCCTCATTGTGGAAGACACGCCCTTTGTTGACGTCATCAGTCATAGCTATAGCCAATTGACTGATGATTTAACAAACCAGCCTTCTGGTTTATCAAGCAACTGTTAGGCCAGTGCTTGCTTGACCAGACACCTTGGTACCATCACCTAGCCAAGTTGACACATGAACCTAACCATCAAAGGGAGTTTCAATGCTTTGTTAACAATACAATTTTTCCTCCCCTGGGGAGGTCTGATGACTTTCAACATCTGTCCCAGACGTGAAATCACTATGGAGGGGAGGGGCCCAAGCCCTGGGTCCCCATAATCCACTCCCATGTAGCAGACTACATTGACCATAGGACAGACATTGCATCCATAGACAACAGAACACTAGATCCCCCCCAACCCTCCCCCCCACACACAGATAACAAATTTACAAAGAGATGCCACCATGGCTAAGAAAGGGAATTAAACCATTTAGACAAGAGGTTGACTGACAATTGCTGAATTCTGCCAGGCCAGTAGGATATTCCATGCAGTCCAATATGCAGGGGCCACAGTCCAAGAAAGTCTGGAAGCACCTAAAGGTGGCAAGTCCATGCAAACCCAACACTGGGTTCAATTATGGGCATGAATTACTGCTGAGGGCCACTGCAGGAAGGGGTTTGCTCAAGAACAGAAGATGACTGATGTAGTCCACTTGTCCCATCTGGTGTAGTAGCCTACATGGTTGATATAGGGAGCATGAAGGGCACTCTTTAGTGATGTTTACTAGCTGCTGGCAACAGTTACCTTTCATCATTGGCAGGCATCCCAGATATCTTTCTTGTTATTTAAATAGCTACCTCAAGTGCAGCAACTTTGGCTATTGAATCCTCTATACAGGGAACTGGTCTGAGAATCTCTTGCATTTCTATGTTCAGAGTGCTGGTACTGAAAACACTGTGCTGTAGCAGGTAGGCTCTCCACCTGGCCATTGTGCTCAGCTGGGCGCTGCCAGAGCACGGCTTTGAAGCTGTGTCGGTAATGCACCCCTGAATAGGGATGGCCATTTTTAAGGTGACTGGGCCTCTTTGCGACAGTCCCTCCACTTGCAATAAGGCATTATATGCAGCACACAATTGCTTTTTTTTTAGGGGGCTGTATTTCTGTTCTGCTCTTTTCCATAATGGTGACCAAAGCCAAGGGGGCATTCATTTAGAATGTTGCCGCTGCTGCAGGCCCCACCCAAAGTCAATATCAGTGCAGGCTACATCCAATTCACAGGGCAGGTCTGGATCTCTGCCCCCCAGTGCTTGTGCCTGTGCTATTGCCCTTTTTGCCTTTTAAAACACAGCCTATTGGGAGGTGTTCCATTCCCAGGGATGGCCTTTCAGGAGATGGCTTGTTTCATAGCAATTGCGGACCAGGAACGATGGAAGTTAGCACTCTGCCAGAAATTTTTAAATGAGAGAAATTTGTAGAGAAAAGAAAATACTGCATCAAAGAATGGCTTAGAATATAAACTGTTCTAGAGAAACCATAAGGTGGTGGAGAGGGGAAAGTTGAGAAGAGGAGAAAATGCCACTACATGGCAAAGACTTCTAAAATAACTTAGAGGTTTGAAGATCCTGGAGAAGATCCAGAAGAAAGAAGATATTTAAAGCAAGAGAAAACATTGTCTATGACTTTCTTAAGGCTAAAAATAATTTTGACTTCTTTATCTAAAGAAGAAATGAACAATTTATTTATTGTACAGAGGGAAAAGTATCAGCCATATTCTCCCTTTCATAGAGTCAAGGAATTCCTTCAAAGATCAGTTTAGATTTAAAGATACTTTAATAAACACATATCATAATTTGTGGCTACCCAGAACTTTTGAACACCTACGTTTGGGAATGCCCACCTTATGAGTCCTGCTTTCCCAACAGAAAGGCCCAAAACTCACTTTTCCAGACTTCCTTGCAGCTAAGATTTGAGCACTTGTCTTAGACTCAGGCAATGAGGTGCATGGATATGAGATTTCAGTTTAAAAACTGACAGTGTGGAGACAATCCACTGGTCAAGTGATAACAGAGGTGATGGCTTTTGAGGACAATGACAGCAGCAGTTCAGCATCCATTGCCCAAGATCAATGGTGCCATTTGTGGTGTTTGCATCTAGTGGTAGAAATGTTGGGTCTCTTGCTGGAGCCTTCCTGAAGTATCATTTGGGTATTATTCTCACCCATGTATGTCTAAGCCTGGGTCTCCCAGACAGCCTACAGCAATGTCTAATATCCATTAGACATAAGTTTTCTGCTTAACTAACTATAGCAAGTTCTGATGTTTTCAACCAAAGCCCTGACTGATATGGCTCTCTTTCTAAGCAGAAGAGCTATGAAACCCCAGGTAAAAGGGGCTCATTCAGATAGAGATCTTCTAAAATTGCTACATTTTACTTAATCCAGAGTCAGAAAAAATAGCACCCTTGAGAAGTCCTTTTCAACTCAGTAATTTACTGAAAAAAAAAATGGGAAATTTAAAACACCTAGAAATGATTTAACTAGGATAAGTGGAATGCCAAACAGTTTGCAGGTTCTGTTTTATTAGATGTGGGAAAATCTATTTTTAAAAAATAGTCATACATGATCCAGTGAGAGTAAGGAGTGGTGGAGGTATAAATGAAAAAAGAATTGTAGAAGGTTGATAATTCTGGGTGATGGGTATTCTATTTCCTTTAGCTGTTTGAAATTTTCATAATAAAATGTTTAAATAAAAAAATCATAAATTAGAAACTTAACATTAGCCAGGAAAAATATATGCTTCCTTACTTATCTTTAAAATGAGGAAGAGAAGCAAGGCTAGATATCATTTAGAAATTTGGTTATCAGGATATGCCAAAGCAAAGGAACTAAGTGAAAAAAATCTGTAAAATTCAGAGATAAGGACAGACTTATGGTGGATGTATGTACCTTTTTAGATCATTTCCATTCTAGGTTTCCTAGGAATAGCTCATTTATTCATTGCACAAGTATTTTTTATTAGCAACTGCTGTGTATTAGGCATTGTTCTAGGTATTGTATGTATCAGGAAATAAAATAAAGATTATTGCCCTTACTTCAACTTTTCCTTTAGTATTATATAAATTTTCAATCAAATCTTTATATACATGTATTTCTACATGCCTAATTATATCATTCTGACAATTTAAAACTTTCTCCTGTTTTCTTAGTTTAGACCCGTAAAATTTTATAGTTGAGAAAGAGATTAGATTTCATAAAGCACAACTCCTCATTCTGTTATAATTGATAATAATATTTACTTTTGTAGAGCCCTTTATATGTTACAGCATGCTTTCCTGAGATCCAGAGAGGATAAGTGACTTGCCAAGTTTATACTGCCTATTAGTAGCTAAACAAAGATCTCCCAATTTGCACTTTGGAACTCTTTCTGCTTCTCCAAACTTTGTTTTCTTAATGTAGAGGTTGTGGTTGACTGGAAAGACTTTAACCTAAAGTCCTATTATTTATAAATCCTGGATCTGTCTCTTCCTCTTGACTCCATTGCTCTCTGTCCCCCTTCTTCCCCCTCCCTCACTGGCTCTAATCCAATCTCACAAATGACTAAGATGTGCCTTTCTCTTTGGCACTGATATTCTCACATGCTATCATTCCTTAATCATTGTTCTGCTATGTCTTCCTAATTTGGAGCCTTTAATCTTTGATTATACCCTCTCTTCATTACTCCAAAAACTTGTTGGGACATTTTTGTGCACCTTTCAGTTATCTACATGTTTCAGATACTTAGGTACCCAATAATGAACAAAATATGGGGGCCCAGGGCTGACAATTCTAATGTTGTATTTGATCACTTCCAGGTTTTTTTCCTACTTCTTGACTGCATAGAAGATGCTCCCATCTCAAACAGCCCCAAAGGACTGTCTGTTTGTGTCTTCATTGTGCTACCTATACTATGTTTCTGTTCATCACATCACTAGAGTGTAGGATCTCTTAAGAAAATATTGGAGGTTCAGGCCTTATCAAAAGTGCCTCCAACAATTAAGATCTAACATAATCTACCCACTTGGTTACTGTTTAGCCACCCAGTCTCTCTGTCTGTTGATGTAAAGTGTTTGGGTTATCCACTGCTGTGCAAACATAGTGGCTTAAAACAGCAGTTTATTATTATGTCTCATGGTGCTGTGGACTGAGCTAAGTGCTTCAGGTAGAAGGTACTCACTTGAGGTCTCTCAGGTGGTTGCAGTCAGATGGCAGGGAGTCATTTGGAGGCTCAACTCGGCTGAGTGTCCAAGATGGCTTCTTCACTCACATGTCTGGTTCATTGGCTGGGATGCCCGGAACAGTTGGCGGCTGGCCAGACATTTCTCTCCAAGCAGCCTCTTCATGTGGTGGCCTGAGCTTCCTCAAATCATAGCAGTCTCAGGGTATTCAGACTTCTTACATGGCATCTGGTTTCTCACAGAATGAACATTCCTGGAGACCCAGATGGAAGTTGCAAGGCTTCTCATGACCTAGCCTCAAAGGTACACAGCATCACTTCTACCACATTCTATTGGTTACAAAGTGAATCACAGGCTAGTCCAAATTCAAAAGGAGGGGACTACACAAAGGCGTGAATACTGGGAGTTTCAGTTCACTAGGGGAGGACAGAGGGAGCGTCTTTGGTGAGTAGCTACTAACACTAGAAGGGAAGTGGAATTGGCACCTAAAAGTCAAAATAGCCATTAACCTGCATGGCTGGCAGGACTATTTTTTAAACAAAAAAAAATTGCCTAAAATATAGCCTTCATTTTTTGGTTAAGGAGAGCAGACCAAGAGTTCCTTTTAATTAAACAAAAGAAGAAAAGAAAAACTTTAAACTTAGATTCAAAGTTGCATCTCTTTAAACTGTATTTAATCTTCCATGTATTAGAGCATGTGACAATAGCCCAGACTTTGTTCTGTTGATGGCTGGAGGCAGATCTGCCACCATTCTAGAGCTGACGAGCCAAAACAGGTGATCCCATCTCATGTGACTCACCTTGGTATGAGTGATCATTCCCCAGTTCTGGGCCAGCAGGGTACCTGCTCCCTTTCACACACTCAGGCTCACCCACAGCCTGAAGCATACTGTGTATCTTTTGTGTGATGGCATATGGAAAACGTGTGGAGAGACATCCAGACGCTTTTCTTTCCAACGAAAGAGACATTTTGTGAAGTCTTTGGCAGCATGCTGGCTGGCAAAGTCATCTGGCTAGCACACCCCACCCGCATAGAGTTATGGCACTGCCACCTCGACTCTGGAGAGTTTTGAAATTCCAGTTTGCACACCCTGTGAGATGTGAGTCACTCAGCTCGCATAGGAGGAGGAGGAGGAGGCAGCCATCTGCTAGTCATGAGCAGATGACAAATACCCTGCTCTGTGAATTTCCATCCTTATTTCACAATATTTAAGTAAACACATTTTGTAACCTTTTATTTTTTTCAGAGTTCTTTAGTGCTTAAAATGGAATTTTTTTGGTAAACAATATATAAAAGCCACATTTTCTCCCCGAAACATGGATGGCCAAAGTGACACTGAAGGCAGCCACCACAAAGTGCTGTCTGTTGAATGTCCAGAGCAAAAAGAAAACACATCTGAATTGGATGGTTAAACCCCATGCCATGTCAGAGACATCAAGTTTCCAGGTCTGTGAGAGGCCAAGCCATCATGCACAGCTCCACGGTGACCTCTACTGTCTGCCTACACGAATTTCCAAAATATTTCCCATCAAAAAGCAAGTTTTCAAATAGCATCTATTTAACATCTCTGTGTGCTATGTTATGGAGGGGAAAGAAATTAAAGAAAGAAAAGATAAATGCTCTATCCTTAAATTATAAGAGACAGATTACATCCATATACTAAAAGGGAACAAATGCAAGATCTGATTTTGTGTTAACTTCAAGCTGTGAACCATGGCTCAAGGCAGAATTTATTCATTCCTTCCCCAGCTTTATGTGAAGAAACTAACAACCAAAAAAATGTAAAATAGAAAAATTGTGATTAAGGAGAACAGTGAATGCAAATGTGCTAACCATAAGGGTCAATGCATGCAAAGGAGCTTCATTTTGGCTCTGAGCATCCTAAAAGCCAGGAAAAAAAATGGAAGTAGAATGTGTCGCCTAGACCTTGCCATCCTAAAGAAGAAAGACTATCATTCCTTAAGTGGGATCATTTTTCTTGATGTTAAATTCTGAACAGAATTCTGATGGGGGATTTGTGATATATCCCAGGTGGTGCGAGGGCTGGCATGCTCCTTAGAATTTGTACTGTCACTACGGAAGCAGACATAGTAGGGCCATTTCTTTAAACTTTGATGAGAAAAAAGGGCATAGCATTGAGAAAATGAAAAACATCCTTGCTGACAAGCAGAGAAAGTGAGAAACAGACCTGCTGGCAGACAGACCATAATGTTCTCAACTTAACATAAATAGTGCTAAGACAAAGTCACCCCATGATCATGTTTGGAGTAAGATAGAGGCAAAGCCCCACGACAATCACAAATATGACTAAACATCCTCCATCTCTGAATAACATGAGTGACTACTGCTCCTTTACAAATAACAACTCCAACCTCATTTGTCCTATATGCAAACTATTACGATGCCCAGACACCAAATTGCCTCTGCTTCTTGACACTGTCCACTCTAGAACTGGCCCCTGCTTCCCTACTCCCTCCTTAAAATCATCCAGAGCAAGCCCATTCCCAATAAGACACCATTCCCTGCTCCCCTTTTTCAAAATGCCCCAGGTATGAGTCTCTGGTATGAGTCTCTTTTGCTGCAGCTGGCTCAACAAACCTAATATTTTTGAATAAAAATGTGTTCCTGGAGGTCTTTGGTTAGTGGGTCCTAATAGCATCAAGCACTACACAGTGAAGGTGATTCTAAGAGGGCGTAAATTAATATGATCAAGTCAGTATTTCTGTTCTCTGCTCCAATCAGGGGCCAAGTAAAGAGTACATAAAAGAGAGGAGAAATAGCTTTTCCCTTAGACAGCCTTCTCTAAATGTTCCTTTGCTTGTCCAAGCTTTCAATGTGAAATCAGTTACAGACATAGCTGAAGATTATACTCTATTAAGGAGGTCTGAGGATCATGAGTTGGTGCTCTGTCCCTGACTGAAAGCAGATCCAGGTGCTTTGGGTAAGATAGCATAACTTTCCCTGACCAATCTGAATATTTTATCATTGTAGTAGGCACTGTCATTCTTTTTGCCCAGATCCCTCTTATTCTTTTACTGTTGCTATGAATTCCTCTCCCACCTTCAGTGTCCTTTTGCTTCTGATAGTCCACACCAAACCTGGGGCCACATTGTGAGACACAGAAAGCTGGAAATGCCTGGGAGTTTATGTTCACCACACTATCCTGCCCCCAGGCCCTTAGTCAATGACTGACCAGTATAGGAACATGAAAGCCCAACTCCCTTCAATTTGGGCCAACTCTTTGTTATAACTTAACTTCCAGAGCTTCCCTACAGAATGAGGCTGAAGCTAGGACTTTGCTTGAGATCACACCTTGTTTAGTTTCTTTCCCATCCCTATCTGGCTTTCCCTACTACTTCCTCTGGGAGCACATCCTCAATAAATCACTTGCACAGAATCCTCATCTCAGGTCTGCTTGTGCAGAAATCAATATATGGCACTCATCTAGACCTCACCACATCCCTACAAAGCAGAAATTATATCACAAATTTTTACATGAAGAAAGACTCAGAAAGGTTATGTGACCAGCCCAAGGTCATGCAGATTGTAAGCAATAAGCTAGAAATAAGATCCTCATCTCAGTCACCTAAAAGGTTAGGGTGCTCTTATTTTACTATGCCTCATTGCCTCCCCTTTGGGAACCTGCATCTAGACTTACTACCCATTTGTCAGCATGCAGAAGCTAGGTTCTGGATGAGTGGGGCAGGAAGCAAAGACCCAAACATCCTCTGCCAAACATCTGCTACGTAATTGAATGTTTACACTGCCATCTGAGGCATGGTTTTCCTGTCAGCAGTACACGGGCCAGGATTCATTGCCACTCTCTCCTCCCTGCTCTCTGGACAGGTCATCCACTGCTGTTTGGGGTAGGTAATTTCCCCAATCTACCATCCATCTCAGCCTTCATGAAACAAACATCGAAGTCACAGCCCCAGGTGAATGCATGCTTTCTGTCCACTCCATCACACAGAAGGGTCACTGCTCACTCCTGGGTGGCCCTTCCAGCCTGCCATGCACAGTGACTTTCATTCTGAGGCTACTTTTTTAAATCATTTACATATGTTAGGAATACCACTTACTACTTCAAAACTGCTCACTGATGAGGTCACTCTTAGCCTTGGTCTTCCTCTCACCTCTCACAGCAGACAGTACTGAAGGGAGGGGTTGAAGGAATTGTATCATCTGCCTCCCACCTTTCATTGCCCACATCAACCAGGAGTGTCATTTGTTGCTGGAAAGTGGGAAGTGAGATTTCAGAGAATCTCAGGACTGGCGGGGACCTTAACCATAATTGAGTCCTATTCATATACAGGAGCAGGCATCCCCTCATCAGGGGCTGTGTGGCCTATGACCAAACACCTTCACTTGCCATGAAGCTTGCAAAGGGGAGACTTTCCTCTCCCTGTGTTAAGCTCCCCTCATCAACCACTGGGTCAAGTCTGAGGAAGCAGGAAGGAAACAGAACATGCTGTGTGTGTGTGTGTGTGTGTGTGTGTGTGTGTGTGTGCATGCTCCCACACACCGGGACAGGATGGGTTGGAAAACATAAAGTAGGGTGTACTGTGTTTTCACTTCCCTGAGCCTTAATCTTAACCACCACACTTCATTGCTTCCCCAGGATTTTCATTCAAAGAGCTTGTCTCTTTATATAAGAATTCAGGGTTGATGCAATTGGTAGATAGAAGAGAAAGCATTCAGGGTAGTATAATTTGAGAGGCTTTGGGGACTGCACCAGCACTTGGAATTCCATCATTAACTTCAATCTTTCAGGCTAAGGTTTTGTTTCCAGGAAGTTCTGATTAACATGAGGAGGGCAACATGTAAATCCATAATCATTGATACCTTAGGGCCTTATGCAAATTAGTTTACCAGGTTAGCAAAACACAAAACCATACCCAGAGAAACAATAGTTATTCAAGTCTTGGGGTGAAAGGAGGAGGACCCTTGTCAGAAAGTAGGGGAGGGCAGCAGGAGGGACCAAGGGCTGGGAGAAGGGCAGAGGCAACAGCATCAGCCTTGCTACAGGGTAGGACCCTTTCAGCACCTTCTTTCCAGGCAGCAACTGTACAGCTGTGAAAACTAAAAGGAAGTTTTCCTGTGGTGCACAGGATGAAAATTAACCTGGAATCACATGCAAAGGAACTCCAATTGCCAGCCTAGGAGCAATAGAAGTGCCCCTTCCCCAAGCTTCTCTTCCCCCAGCAGTCTTTGGCAACACAAAGCCAAGCCCAGCCCAGCCCATCCAGTCATTCTCCAATCAGTCCTTTCCAATTACATAACCCTCTTGCTTCTTCTTTTCCACTCTGAAAGTAAAAGGCCAATCTCTGTATGTAGACCAAACCTACTGTATGAAAAATTAGATGTGAAAACAATGCTCCAGGTTCAGCCTTGACTGATAAACAATATTCATGGATAAAGCAGTCTCTAACACTGTCAGTTACTTATTTACTCTCTGAATATCCAATATCAGAAATGACCTGGTTCTCAGTTCTGGAAAGCAAGCTTCAGGCAGTCCTGAAAGCATTAAATGTGACATGGAAGGGAAAGGGAAGAAGGAAAGAGCAGAGCATGCCAAAGGGAGAGGCAGGCAGAAGCACATAAAAAGTCTGATTTGTTCATCATCACCCTAACAAGCATGCAGAGAAAATGAGTCTTTGCTAGTGTAGACAGCAAGGGATTCAAGAATTTGGTGACATAAGATTAGGGAGTGCAAAGGAAAGTGTGTGTTTGTGCACACGTGCATGTGTGTGTCATCTGCACATCCACATTCTAGAAAGACCACCAGAATAGTAGTTAGAAAATCTACCACTGCTGGCCATGTAATCTTGATCTAGTCATTTCATCAATCTGGGCTTCAGTTTCCGGATCTTTAATATGCAGATGATATCTGCTCCACCAACTTCAAAATTAAATGGAGCTACTCACCTGAAACTTGAAACATATTGGTGTTTCCATAAATAAATGTAAGACAGTATTACCAGGAAATCCCTGGAAATAAGTGATCGATTTGTTAAATGAAAAGAAACTCCAAAGAATTCAAAGCAATTTAATTCAGTTGCAACAGGTAGTAACATGAATGATGAAAAATACTTACTGAACACTTTCTGTGTGGCTGGCATTTTGCTAAATGCTGCACAAACAGTGCTTCATTTAATAGTCACAACAAACCAATGAGGTAAAATCATTATCATCCCCATGATACATATGAAGAAACTAAGGCACAAAGAGACTCAATAACTTGTCTGCTGTCTCACAGCTAACAAGTAGTAGAAACAGAATCTGAACCAAGGCTTACAGAGCTAGAACTCTTAACTACCACGCTAAACTGCTTCTTCCAGATGCTTAAGCCATTTACAAGTAGTATGGGAGAAGAACATGAACTGATAATGATAATAATAATAATAGGTATTGTATTCCGTGGCGCTAGGCACGTTATTTTTCATTAATGTGTTAGCGAGAAAGATTGCAGAGTACACAATTCTGTGAGGTTTGCATCTGGCTCTGCTACTTACTAAAGGTATAACCTGGGACAAGTCAATTAACCTGTGCCTCCATTTCCTAATCTATAAATGAAGATAATATTTGTATCTACTTCATATGGCTATAATGAGAATT
The DNA here is from genome assembly GCF_015220235.1 of Choloepus didactylus. Taxonomy (NCBI): domain Eukaryota; kingdom Metazoa; phylum Chordata; class Mammalia; order Pilosa; family Megalonychidae; genus Choloepus; species Choloepus didactylus. The sequence continues at coordinate 46,251,024 of NC_051334.1, read as the reverse complement.
AAGTAAGTTAGTATTCTGTAAAGCCCTTCAGATAGTGCTTGGAATGTAATCAATGCTACGTGTGTTTCTTAAATAAACAAACACTAAATACATAGTTGAAAATTATATGTATGGTCAGCTTATACCATGCTTTTTTGTCTACATTCTCTAAGAAGAATATGTGGCATTGATTATAGGCAGCGCTACAGTTCATGGGTTAACCAGAAGCTCAGCTTCTCTACCTCCTCCTTTCCCTTTTCACAGACCAGGCAGTGGCCATTCCTAATTTGTTCTGTCCAGGACCGTGTACCAGAGACTGCCCTTCTCTCTCAACCACTCTCAGCTCACCCTTCATCTTGGGGCTGCCTGACCCCAGCCAACCTCCACTTCTATTATGAATCAGGAGCTATAAGGAGCTCAGTTAATAGGTCCCTGCCTGGAAGAGCCTGTGCCAGGCTGAAGAGGCAGCCGAGTGGTGTGTTGGAAATGACTGTGGCAGGGATTTCAATCAGCTGAGGCTTAGGAAAGGGCAAAAAGAGAACAAACCACAAAGAAGGCTGCAACCAGACCAGGGGGGAAATGGTCAGGGAAATGGAGAGAAACCAAGAAAGATAGGAGGTACCACCAACAGGATAAGAATCCAGGGGAAAACCACTCCCAAATCTTTCCCAAACTCCCTACTGCACATGCATATGCATCACCCCTTCATGTAAAGGTCTCTGTTAAGTCACCAAATTCCCCCAAAACAGAGGGAACACCCATATTTCCTTGGAGAATCCATCATCAGCCACACTCAGGGCTTGCCAAGAACATTCCCCCAAAGCACAGCTCTCAAAAGCCTCTTACAGCCCAAGTTCTCCAACGCACCCACTGCAGAGGTAGCAGAAGGAAAAGTGAAGCTACCCATGAAATATTGCTTAAAAGAAAATGTCACCTACCTACCTATCTACCTATCTACACACCTACACATGCACACACACACACACACCCTGTTACCACCGAAATTTGACTGAAAGCACAGATGGGAGCCTTTCGAAAGATGTTTCCCCAACTGCCCACCCTTGCCACTGTCCCCTCCAAAAGGAGGCTCCGGTGTATTTAACTTCCATCTCCTTTTTCAGGGCTCCCTCCTCTAGCTTTGGACCCTAGCACCTAGAGGGAGGCTTTCTGTCCTCTATCCTTGAATTGCTCTCCTTGAACTGCTCCTACCCCAGAACTTTCCATCATGGCCAGCCTTGGTGAGATGGGTATCACCTGCTCCACTCCCCCAGAATGCTTCACAGCCAGACCCTTTCTGCTCTATAAGATTATAGCTAACTGCTAAACAAAACAATCTAGGGAAACTCTGATATGGATTGTTGAGTTTCTCTTCAAGAGGCCCTGCATTTGTACTGGGGCTTCTGGAGATTCTTTCTCAAGGGAGAACTCCATAACTGGGATGGATTTCTGCTATAATAGTTGTGTTTCTGGACTACTATTCACTCACAGACCCCCTCTATTCCCTGAGGAAAGAGACTGGGTCCAGCTTTGGTATCATTTGTGGCTTATTTTCTTTTGGTTTGTCCTAAGGCTGTGCTCAAGGAGGGTTATCTTCCTTTCTGATACTTTAGGTTATAAGTGAATAACATGAATTGGTTTCTTTGTTGTTTGTCTTTCATGTAAGGATAGAAGTTGCATTTCATATAGTTAGAGAATGAACTGTGTACTCTCTCTATTCCAGCTTTCACATCCTACACAGGTTTGAATCTTGTCTTGATCACTACTTATGTGACTTCACTTCTATAAACTTTAGTTTCCTTATTCATTACATGGGAATTTATAACACCCACATTATTAGATAAGTGAGAATTAAATAGGTGCCCATTACACAGTAAATGCTCAGCAAATTGTCATATCCCCAACCTTCAGTGTCATCCCTGGGGTCCATTGATATTTCATAACTGCTTGATACATAAGGAATCCAGTGTTGGCTATGAGGGTTTGCTTGATATTCATCAAAGCATGTCACATGGGCAGTATGCCAGCCTCGTTTCTAACAGAGAATGTGTCTTTGCTGCCCTCAAGAATGTGGCTACTGTTCTATTCTCCACTGAGGCCATTGTCCAGAGCCAGAGAGAAGACCCAGAGTACTTCTCTGTTCTGATTTTCAGGAAAGGTGAACACCAGGACTAATTAGCTGAAGATGAGGAAGAGGTCTTTGGGATCCACTTGCAGAAGTTCCATCTTGAAATGAAAGACCTGTTTCCATAATAGCTTCTGCTTTACAATAATGACTTGCCATCTGACTGAGGAAAATCTTTCGGCTTTTGTTTCTTCTTTGGGCTTCCTGACCTCTCACCTACTTTGAATGATTCACTCAGACTATTCACTGCCCAGGAATGTTGGCTTTGGCAAAGGGTTGCAAGTCTCTTAAAATAAACACAACTGGGCTTTCATCTCGCAGTGATCACTTCTGGCTGCATATTTCACACTGTACAGCAGGATATGTTAAATTAAAATCATAATCTCCCAAGTGAAATCCAGGGCCTGGTTAAGCCACGTGAGAATTACTCATGCATTTACTTCCAACGAAAAGTATGAGTAAGATCATCAGTCATTAACTCTCCCAGGTAATAGTTTCACCCCCTCCCAATTAACCTAACCCAAAGTAAATTAAACCCATCCAGAAGAATGTCATTTGTAAGGGAAAAAGTAAATGCCAACACCCTTTGAAAGATGTAGGTCCTGAAGAGGCGAGTTTGAATTACCTTGCCAGTTCTTTCAAAATCATCTCAAATTTTAACTCAAATCTTTCTCGATCAATATACTCAATCCATATGGATTAACAATATGTTCAGCATTATGCTAAATATTTTGAGTAGTTCAAAGAAATATATGACATGAGCCTTCAGGAGCATAAGGTCTTCTTGGCAGTGAATAAGATTAACACATGCAAAAATTGTATCAGAGACAATGAGCAAGCCAGTAGTGAAGTGAAGAAAGCAAAGCTGTTTTCTCTGAGCGAGGCTGGAAGTCACATCCTTCAGTTATGTGATTGCAAGGTAAACCTTTTGACCTATATAGTATTTCAGTTTCCTCACTTGTAAAATGTGGGAGATTGAACTAACCTTAACTACTTCACAAAGTGGTTATAATAACTAAATAAGATAAAGAAAATAAAACTACAATGTGCAATACCAGCTGTTATAGACTGTGATAAAACAAGTGGAACAATGTAAGAAATAAGTCCAAGAAGATTATTCATCTTCTGGGATTGCCTTTATATGGTACTGAATAAATAACTTAAGCCACTAGACTATAAACTCCTTGAGGAACAAGACCATTCCTTCCACCCCCGCCAAAAGGCAAAACACTTTCATTTTCATTGTTACTTCACCTTCCCAGGACCAGGGCAGAAAGTTCCATTTACTTCAATTCCTACTAATCTGCTCCAATGAGTCTGTAATTGGGGGCATAAATTTGCCTCGGAAAACTGGAGATTCCCAGACGCACCCTGAGAATGGACTGCTGGGCCTGGCTGCAGCTTGGCTCCCCAGAGAGGGAGCCGGCCTTCTGGTCTGGCCTTGGCCTGTGCACCTGGGCTGCTCACTACAGACAGGAGCAGCGGTGGGAAGGAGACTCTGCAGCCCTTGTGCTGGGCAGACAGGGGTGCGCAGGGGACCAGGGGACCAACCACTCTCTCTTGCTTACAGACCAGCAGGGGCAGCCAGGGGCAGCCAGGCCCAGCATGCAGCCCTCAAACAGAGGGCACTGCCCTCCCTCCTGCTGCTGCTTCTCCACCTGTCTGCCATCTTGCCTTTAAACTGAGGTGGGGTGGGGGTGGGGGTCCTCATTCAGCAGCTGGATGTCGCTGAAGGCTGCTATGCTCTGAAGACCTTCTGTGGACCTCCTCTGTTCAAGCAACCATCTTCTCTAGAGCACTGGGAGTGGATGCCCCAGAAAACAACACCGCGTGGCTCATGGTCGCAGCATGACCACCCAGGTCCATCTGGAGGTGCCTCTGCAGGAACTTGTCCAGGCTCCCGGTATGGGACTGGGGCGTGAAAGCAGGGCTAGAACCGTGTGGCAAGTGCCTGGCCGCCGCGCCTCCGGTCTGCTTTCCAGACGGGCCGTGGAAGCAAAGGCCTGGTTTCCTCGTCCTCATCCTGCTCCCTTGGGGGCGGAAAATGTCTCCTCCAGCCTCTTGCTGATTCCTCATTTCCAGGGCTGGGCCTCCACGGAATCCCAAGGCAGGGAAGACCTTCAGGAAGGACTGTCCCCCCATGCCAGGCTCAAGGCCCTCTCCCACACTGGGAAGAGGCCCTGCACCCCTCAAGACCTTCTCCCACGTGGTTTTCTCCACCTGGAATACCCCTCCCACACACATGCCTTTCCTTGGCTCACCTTACTCAGCCGGGGCCTACCTTGCTTCCCCAGGGAGGCCCCTCCAGCCTCAGGGAACACATTTCCTGGTAACTGAGGGCCTCTCGGGTCCTTGCCTCTGCCTCCTGCCTGGGGCCTGGGCTCTGGGCCCTCTGAAGAAGGTTCCAGGAGTTTGGCTGGAGCTGTGGACGGAGGTCCGCCGAGGGGACGGGTGTGTCCTGGGCCAGCTGGTTCAGGCACACGCGAGCTGCTGGCACCTCCAGGAGGAGGCCAGCCCTCGCAGGGCTGGGGACGTCTGAAAGCTCCTGTCAACTCCACAAGCTTGGATCCCTTTCGTAGAAAAAAACTAGGTGAGTATTTTGGTTTCTCCTCAGCCACCGCATTGCAGTGGCCTCTGGGCTTGCGAATGAGGGCAGTGCATTCCAGCTTCTGGGCGCCTCCCTTGGGGTTTAAATTGGAGGCCATAATCTTCCTCCTTTATCCTCCAATCCCTTCTAAAGTTCTGTGCAGCTGTTAAGCAGCTGGTACCTCCTGCTCTGTGAAGGCTGAAGGCCGGGACTGGCCACAGTTACCCACTTCCTCTCAGGGTGGGTAACAGAGCTGGGGAGGCAGTGGTGCCCTTTGCAGGAGGCCGGTCAGAGCCGGTACACACTCCCCGGAGAGGAGTCAAAGCAGGACTTAAGGAAGGCCTTGGCAGCAGTTAGAGAGACCCAAATGAAACAAGTGGAAGGACTTCCAGGGGCGATCCTAAGATGGGACTGCCAAGCCAGGATGGGTAAGTTGTAACTCACCAGAGGGCAAACCCATGTCCATGGCCACTTCTGGAGGGAGATGCTGGTCTGTGAGACCCAGCCCTGGAGGCCTCTTGACACATTTACCCAGAGCATGAGTGCCTATGGCCTCCTGCGTGCCAGGCCCAGGGTCATGAAGAGAATGGCCCTTAAATTCTATTGTTCATTCATTTAACAGTCGGCTGAGTGTGGAGTTGTGCAGGCTGTTCCGGCTCCTTCTATAGGCCAGCCTGAGGGACACTGGGCCCTAGGACGCCCAGCCTGTGGGACACTGAAGACCATTCCTTTTTTTTTCTTTTTATTAATTCATTTTATTGAGATATATTCACATACCATGCAGTCATACAAAACAAAGCGTACATTCGATTGTTCACAGTACCATTACATAGTTGTGCATTCATCACCAAAATCAATCCCTGACACCTTCATTACCACACACACAAAAATAACAAGAGCAATAATTAAGTGAAAAAGAGCAATTAAAGTAAAAAAGAACACTGGGTGCCTTTGTTTGTTTGTTTTCCTTCCCCCATTTTTCTACTCATCCATCCATAAAGTAAACAAAGGGGAGTGTGGTCCATACGGCTTTCCCAATCACATTGTCACCCCTCATAAGCTACATTTTTATACAATCATCTTCAAGGTTCATGGGTTCTGGGTCGTAGTTTGATAGTTTCAGGTATTTACTGCTAGCTACTCCAATTCACTAGAACCTAAAAAGAGTTGTCTATATTGTGCATAAGAGTGCCCACCAGAGTGACCTCTTGGCTCCTTTTGGAATCTCTCAGCCACTGAAACTTATTTCATTTCCTTTCACATCCCCCTTTTTGGTCAAGAAGATGTTCTCCATCCCACGATGCCGGGTCTACATTCCTCCCCGGGAGTCATATTCCACGTTGCCAGGGAGATTCACTCCCCTGGGTGTCTGATCCCACGTAGGGGGGAGGGCAGTGAGTTCACCTTTCAAGTTGGCTTAGCCAGAGAGAGAGGGCCACATCTGAGCAACAAAGAGGCATTCAGGAGGAGGCTCTTAGACACAATTATAGGCAGGCTTAGCCTCTCCTTTGCAGCAACAGTCTTGCCAAGGGCAAGTCCTGTGGTAGAGGGCTCAACCTATCAAACCACCAGTCCCCTAAGTCTGTGAGCACATTAGCAACCACCGAGGTGGAGGAGCCCAACATCCCTGCATTCTCCACCAGCTCCTCAAGGGGGCTCTGCATATTTTCTTCATTTTATTTTTTTTTAAGACCATTCCTTTTTGATTTCAAATGTAGTTCACAACTTGCTTAGTGCCTGGCACATAGTAAGTGCTTAATATAATTTTACTATATGAAGTTAGATTAAATCTGTATACAATACAGTAAAAGAGAGTCCTTACCTTTCAGCCTTCCCAAAGTTTCTTTCTCATTTACATTATCTAAAGAATTAAAAAGAAGTAAAATTCCAATACTTTACAAAAGCCCTTGCCCCATTGGCATTCTTGTTATTGCTAATAGCATATCCCTGGGCACCATAAAAATGGGCTTTTCTGGGCCTGTCCAGAACACAGCCACACAAAAGACTTTTCTTTAGCCCAAAATAAATCCCAATGGGAAGATCTTATAAAAGGCCCTTTGTGCTTTAGTTTAGCACAGCAGCTAAAACAAGACTGAATACACCAGACTACAAGTGGCAGGAGATATAAATCCCACAGGATAAAGACTCTTTCCTCCCCTAGAAAAGAGAGCAGTCTCAGTTTACAAAGACACTCATCACTCAGATCATGGGCACATTCCCTGGGGAAGCTGTAGAGAGAAGGCCATTTGCCTCCCATGCATGAGGTTCACCATCTTGTTTAAGAAAAGAACAACAATAATAACATCTAAATACTGACAGGGTTAAAACTGCTGTTTCTCCCCTCCTAAATGAAATCTTCCTGGAATATGATTTTATTTCCTCTGGGTCATTATAAAGGGAAACAGATACATACTCTTTAGGAAATGACAAACTTTAGAGAAACAGGAAAACATAAAATACCCTAGAACTGAATGATTTTCCCATCAGGAAGCATTACCTTCACAAAATGAAACACAAAGCGGCAAGACCTTTTCCCAGTGACTGGCAAGCTAAACTGTGGGTCCCCCTGGGGTGACATTGTGTTCTGATGATCTTGCCAGATGGGAGAGCACACAACACAAGCAGGCATTTTGAAGCACACTGTGGTAGGAACAGAGGTTCAGAGAAACATGTTTATCTTCCCTGTTTCCCTACTTGTGTGCATCTTGCACCTGTCTCTGTACATCTGGGGTTGATATTGCTCTTGTTTATTGGGTTTGGGTACTTGGGTCCCTGCACATGTATTTGTGCTTTTCCCATTTTTTCAATGAGCTTGTATGATTAGGGTCTTTTTTCTCCTTCCTCCAAATTTCCATAGTATTGCTCTACACCTAGTGCTAGTCACAAAAGTACTGTGAGATATACCTAGAGGAACTGTCACATCAGTCAGGATCCCAACAGGAAACAGAACCCAACTTAGAAGGTTCAAATGAAGAGACTTGAATAAAGGGATAATCTATAGTGTGGTCTGGGTTAAGGGACCAAACAAGGGGTGTTGAGGCACCCAGAGATTAGCACAGCAGGAAGCCCTTACCATACCTAGGCCTGAAGAGAATAAGGGAAAGTTTTACCAGAATCCTGGGAAAAGGAACAGTGTTATCAGAATCCTGGGTGAGTTGGCACATGGAGGAAGGAAAGGCCACCACATGGGAGCTGTGGTCATGCAAAATCTCAGCCACTGTCAGAGAAGGGTGGGAGCAGGGAAAAATACCTCTACCTGGTCTCCTTCTGTCCTTCTGGCTCATGCCTACACCTCCCATTGGTCAAACCCAATCAGAATCCGGAGGTTACGGAGTCCCTTGATGTAGTCCATGGGGAGCCTCCTCCCAGAGCACACAGTAGGGCAAGGGATGACAGAGATGGAATAGGCCAGCAAAGGGACTGATAAACAGAGAGTAGCACTCATACCAATGAGGACTTCAAAGTTTCCTATGCTCATCCATGATCCACACAGTGTTCCAAGCATAATAGGGCTCAAGACCTATTCTAGGGCAGTCCTCAAGGATAAGCAAG